>NC_133785.1:38966451-39041308 GCF_003597395.2 Chelonoidis abingdonii | reverse complement strand
TCTCAAGGCTACCCAGGGAAGAAAAGTAGTGCTTGGGGGTGGTGGCAGCGATACCAGATCTAAGCTGGTAATTAAGCTTAGAAGTGTCCATGCATGTCCCCACATCTGTACCCTAAAGTTCAGAGTGGGGAAGGAACCTTGACAAATGTACTTGGCATCAGAACAGTCCTCAGGCTCATCTATGTTAAGGTACCAGTAGGTTTGCCTGCTCACCATCACACTCCAATCAGAGAGGGAAAGCAGTTTGTGTCATTGATGCATGAGAGGAGAGCACTGATATTACCACAATGGGTGTCAGTTCCAGTTGTGCAGAACACATTCAGAGGATCGAGGTTCAGAATATAAGACTCAGTTCAAATGTGCCTAAGGACAAGAAATTCAAGAAAAGCTAGATTATGGAAGAGACCGTGCTTTGGCCAGTCTGCTGAGACATGTATATCTTGGAACCAGACAAAGCACTATGGTGAGGAAAGGACAGCAAAGCATGCTGTACATTCTCATGTTTCCAGGGTATGAATGGTCTGTGCTAATGATATTAAGAGTGTGATCCACTTAAAGTTTTCACCATTTACTTGTAGGAGACAAAGGAGCGATAGAAGCTCAACAGGTTCCTCCTGACAATGCCCTCAATCTGAGGAATCAAGGCCTTGCTTTCCAAATCTGTCCTGAGGCACAGAGGAGCTGATGCTTCAAAATATGACCTGTTAACACCAGAGGATTAACATAGGGCCTATCAAACCACACTTGTGGTTAAGCAGGCAGAAACCAGCATAGTCTTGATGTTCAGCTGGGAGACTAGATTATGATTCAGTTAAGGCTTTTATCTTAGGATATGTCTACACTGCAATGTAAGCCCAGGGTTAGTAGGACTCAAGTTAGTAGACCCTGGGTTTGTTAACCTAAGGCTTGAGCATGTGCACTTATTTGTAACTGTAGATTAGGAATTGTTGAATTCTGGTCCCAACCTGGAGCTCCAGTGTCTACACTGCATTATGTAGGCCAAAGTTCAACCACCAATATCCCTAACTTCTTGGCAACTTGGTTACTCTAACTTCAAAACTTGGTTACTCTAGCCCTTTGTTTGTGGTGCAGTGTTGGAAAGCTGGACTGTCCACCAAACTTGACTGTCCAGAGGACAAAAGTCAGCCTATGGCATTGTGGGATGCTTTTGGTAGACTCCCAGAACACGAGTCCAGTGGGACTTCATCTATACTGCAGAGCAAAGGGGCATGAACTCTGGGTCCTGGCTTGCCTCAGTCTCAGACCCTCCATCCCTTGGGGTGTCCTGGGACCCTGGGTCAAGCCCTGGGTTAATGCGATTTGTGTGTAAATGGAGGAGGGTTAGGCTTGAATCTGAGTTTGAACCCTGGGCTTACACTGCAGTGTAGACATATGCACAGAGGTCTTATAAGCCACAACAAGAAGTACTGGGAAGGCCAAAAACATAAGAACAGCCATACTGGCTCAGACCAGTAGTCCATTTTGCCCAGTATTAGGGTGACCCAAATGTCCCGCTTTTACAGGGACAGTCCCAGTTTTGGGGGCTTTTTCTTGTATAGGTGCCTATTACCCTCCACTCCCGTCCCGATTTTTTACACTTGCTATCTGGTCACCCTAACCAGTATCCTGTCTTCTGACAGTGTCCAGTGTCAGGTGCTTCAGAGGGAATGAACAGAACAGGGCAATTATTGAGTGATCTCTCCCCTGTCATCCAATCCCTGCTTCTGGCACTCAGAGGTTTAGGAACATCTAGACCATGGTGTTGCATCTATGACCATCTTGACTAGTAGCCATTCATGGACCTGTCCTGCATGAAAATATCTAATTCTCTTTTCAGTCTCACCTCAGGACCTGAAATATCCCTTTGACATTTGGGGAGGCGAGAGTGCTGCACAACCACTTATGGTCCATCCCAGGGCAAACCAGACACTAGTCCTGTGTGGCTTTGCTGGACATCTCGCAAGGGAAAGCAGGAATTATTGGGTGGCTATTTTTCCAACATTCATAATGGAGGGAAAGGGAGAAAAATACAAAAAAATGTAAATGGCAAAAAATCATACTTTTAAAATAATGGCTCATGACATTCAGCGCAGAGTCTGGAAATGCGCACAATGCTCAAATTACTGATGTGACCAGCCTGTGTGTGTCCTGAGGGGCGGTAATAGAGCGGTGTTCCAGCAAACCACCAAGAGCAGTGCAGGGACTCCTCCAGCAGTAAGAAAGAAATGGAAAAGTAGAGCACTAGAACGCACCTGGCTCCAGTCTAGGAGGGTGGTGTAGCATCGTACACTCCCTGCTGGACCCGACAACTTTGGAATCTGACGCTATGAGAGTTCCATGTCAGTCTTGACCAAGAAGCATTGATCCCATGAGCGGAGATCTTTTAGGGTGGTGGTTCCCAAACAGTGGTCTGTGCACGTACCCTAGTCTGTAGCTCACTAGCTGATCACATGGTGCTGATTTTCCTCCTTTCTAGCTGCTAAATATTAGCCAATTATCAATGGGAAGGCAGGTTGTCTGTACAAATGTGACTGGCAGTGGAAGTATCCAGAAGGAGACCATCTTTCTATAAAGATGTAGCCCAGTCCAGGAAAATGTTTGAGAACCCTGACCTGGAACACATAGTATTTCAATGAAAGATAACATTAAATAAAGTCCAAATAAATTATTAGAATATTATTATTATTATTCATTTGTATTGCTATTTGTCAAGGAGCCCCAGTCAGAGACTAGATATCCATTGTGCTAGGGGCCATATGAACACAGACCATGAACATGTTTACCAAAGATAGCATGAATGCACAAGATCCTCCCCCACTCTCCCAAAAATGCCATGTCTCAAACAGTGATCTGGATGACTGTGCTCTGTCTAATGTTAAATTACTAATGTAGCACTTAATTCAGTGAGAAATATTTGTAAAGGATCATGTCGAAGCAGATGGGGGATCAATAGTCTCGCACACAGTCTGTACTCTCCACAGACCAAAGAGTATTCATAGAACTGAAGTTTAGCAGATGGTGTTTTTGCATTAATTTTCTAAATTACCACCGATAAGGTACTCTGTTTTCAGAAAACTAGTTGCCTTAAGGCTTGAATTTTTAAATCTAATCTCAATGTTTTCATGCGTTTTTAGCACACCTCTCTCCCAGGTTCTGTCCCCCAAAGATGCTACTCATGGATCTCACGGAAACGATTCAGCAACAGAATTTGAAATGTAGGTACATACTATCATTTATATTACAATCAAAATAGAAGTGGGAAATGTAGCAATAGCATTTCTTAGGAAGGCCACTTAAACCACACCGAATGGCTCCTGCATAGCACACTGGTTAGAAGGCACAAATTGAGAATGTGGGTGGCATATACAATAAAACTATCCAGCACAGTATCTGTTTCAAATCAATCTCCAAAGCACACTCCATGTGCAATCTAATTGCTTTCATCCACATACATTTTCTCTCTACTTTAAATTGTTTATTAAAGAAAGAAAATTTCAGTAATGAGGGAGCCTTGTGTGGCACCAGTGAGTATTGTTGATAAGTTGGAGTCTCCCTTCTGGTCATCTTTTGCATTAAAACTTTGAGAATTCTACACAGGACATCTATATCTAGATAGGAGAAGATTTGAGTGTGTAGGGTATTGTATTGAGTGCTTTACATGAATTCTTAAAAAAATACCACTTCAAAACCTTTGAAACAGACCGAAGGGGGAGAAAAGAAACTTCAAAGAAAAATAAACATCCCCTGTACTGTACACTCGCTGTAAGTGCAGCTAGCATTTATTATTTATTAGCTTTTCCTGCCTTCAGCACCATTTTGAGCATGCAAAAGTCATTCAAGTCAGCTTTTCAGTTTAGTTAACCTGCCAGGGAGAAGTGATCTTTCCTTCACCTTCACTGGCACTCCTCTGAACATAAATATATTGTGGCTGCTAATTTGTTGATTTATACTGGGTTTAATCCACTAGAGTTATAAAATATTAAAGGAATCTTTATCTAGCAAATTTACAGCTAAATAAAATCTGTGCTATCAAGACTTACAATAAACTGGACTGACATTTTATTTGCTAGGGATGTGTTTCTTGATCAAGTCAGGCGGACTGAAGCCCTGCATTCGTTTGTTTCTGGCACAGTACCTGCAATACTACTGAGTAGCTTCTTCCTGAACTATGTGCAGAGAAAAGTTTTCTTTCCTGGCTACATAGAATGTTACAAACTGGCCTTAGTTTTTTATTGTTTAACACTTGTAATTAAATAAATATCGACCTTATTAAATATATATCTCAGAGAAGAGTTGTCAAATTGGAGATACATAGCAGTTACCACCAGCTTGTAATGTGCAGTAGTCACTTTCGGATCCATTGTATTTTTAAGGGAATACATACTGGAGATTCACTTAAATTCAGTTGAAAATTTGTCCCCATAAGGTCTAAAAACAGTTTCCATATTTCATAGCATTCTTTCTTTGTAGCATTTTGTATGCTGGTCCAAAGTCACTGAAGTAAAGGAAAACATTCCATTAACTTCAGTGGGCACTGGATGTCCATGTATACCTTAATCATGAGTGTAAAACTGAACAGATAATTTTTTTCTCAAATGACGCATTCTGTTAACACCTAATTCTGTCAGTGTGCAGTTCACCCAGCTGCCAATGAACCATGTGACACATGCCAAACAAAACAATGTTGCACTATATTTCAGTTCAGAGGAGGGCCAGTGAAAGAAAAATCCCTGGGATACATGAAGCTCAGACCTAGGGTGAGGGCTGAGCTGTCTGACAGACGATCCCAAGGAGCTGCCATGCCTGGGGAGACAGCCTGAGCTGATCTTTGCTGTTATTGTTCACAAAAGACAAAGAGTTTCTGACTCTACACTGTATGTGGATTTTGTTTTGAGCAGGTTTGGAGAGGCACGTGTTCACACTGATCTAATTTCCCTCTCTTCCATTTCCCCTTTTCAGCTTCCTCCCTCCAAAATCTTCCCAATTAACAGTCAGTTGTAGGGGTTTTCACAGTCATTCAGTTCCTGAGGCAGCTGGGCATCAGGAAGAGAGAAAGGGAACAGCAGCTGCCTGGGAAAAGGCCAAGATGTAAAGGTGGGGAAAGAGAAGGAAAGTAGGTTTCGCAGCTAAAAGCTGTGTGGGTATATTTCTAAATTATTTAAAAAAACCTCCCCCATCCCTATCCATTAAACACAATGATTTCCATGGAGATGCAACATTTTACATTAGGTACAGGGAAATGTTTCTTTTGTTTGCCTGTGTGGTTTTAAGGGCGCACCACTGTGAGTTGATGCATCATTATGACATCACTCAACAGGGCCAATCGACAAATTGAAAAGTGGCTTTGGACAATCAGTTTCCCCCAGCATCAGTCTCCTAAGATTATGGTGCTTCTGCAGGAAGATGTGCCGGGGGAAGGGATCAGGCCTGGAGGTGGGTGACGATTGTATAGGGTGAATTTATAAATAGATACAAAGCATATTTCTAAAGTGTTCCCTGACTTTCCAGCTTCCAGAAATACCTAATCCATTAGGGTCAGTGGGGCTCTTTGCTTGTAGGACTCCCTGAACCTACAGGAAAGGTTGAGGGGCTGGAGGAAAACAGACATCAGGTGTCCTTGTAAATCCTACGGTTGCTGTCTGCTAGGACACAGGAGTGGCAGTCAGGTCAACAGCCCCCACAAAAGATAGGTAAGCAAAGCAATGGCCGGGGCAGTGCACAGGGGAGTTTGAATGTACAGGATGATCTGGGGGATTCTAGGGCTGTGTAGACACACTCAGTCTCAATCCACAAACGGTTCTGGGATTGGTGCTGGTTTAGAACACCTCAAAAGCCAAATACATGTTCCCTTTGATTGGATTCTGGGCTCTGGGTGAATATTTTACATAGCTCTAGTATTCGTAAGCGATCTTCTCTAGCAGCTTGATCCAAAACCCACTAAAGTCAATGGGTATCTTTCCATTGACTTCAATATATTTTGGATCAGGCCCTAGATCTGCTTTAGGACTCAATCCTGCTGTGACTGAAATCCATGCCAACAGCCCCTTTGACTTCACCTAGAACAGGACTCGACGGTGAGCTGCATGGGCCCCATTGACGACAAAGGGAGTCCGCCTGATTCAAAACCATTGCAAGTTTGAGCCCTTCGCTTGTAAATCCAGGAGAGACGTGTTTATGTCATTATGTAGAACAGATCTGATATTCTTCATCCAAACATTCAGCGAATGTGGTTCCCCATGCAGTTGCACGTGGAGTTGCTTACATTTTTTGCCTAGTTGTGTCTTTAATATTTTACATACTGGTTCCATAAAACATCTCTTCCAAGTCAAGTGTCTTTGATGCACTGGCCTGTTGGATTTTAAATCCACTGCATTTCCATGCTTTATTTGATCCTTTGATACAGGGTAAAGCTATTCCATTCTGCCCTGCTGACCATGCATCACGGGGGGCAAGCTGAGTGCTATTTAGCAGCGTGCAGTTTGGTAGTAATCTTCCATCTTGCAGGGTTGCAGAGCATTATGGTTGAAGCCCAGCAATTTTCAAAAACAGAAGCCTAAACTTCTAAGGGCAAGATTTTTAAAAGGCACAGATGGTTTATAGGCACCTGCCATTGCTTAGGGTGAGATTTTCAAAAGTGCCTAAGTGACTGACTTTTGCTGCCAAGTCAGGTGCTTTTGAAAACCCCACCCTAAATCCTGTGTGAGTGTTTGAAAACCTCCACACTGAATCCATAGTTAGGCCCCTTAATAAACTTTGCATGATGAAAAGTCAGTGGGAGCTCCTTGGTGCTCAGAACTTCTGAAAAATCAGCCCACTTATTTAAGTGCCTAAGGATGGCTTTAGGATCCTGACTTGAGGCCCCAATTTTTGAAAAACTTAATCCTTGGTTTTAAATTTGATGTTATGAAATAATGAAAGAGCCTTTGCAGGTTGTTTGAAATGGATTGTTGTAATGGGCATTCTCGGCATTTGGAAAACTATCAGTGAGTCTAAACTCAGTGAACGTTCTTACCTCTCGAATTAAACCTTGTAATAAAATATATCTTTCCAATTGGAAATCCAAGCTGCTCCTCAGCCTGGCATAGGCACTTTGCCCACACTTTTAAACAGGGTTTCAAGATTTTAATCTTTAGTTGCAGGATGGAGCATGTGTGTATGCACACGTTTTAACATCCTGGCATAGCTTTGCTAATTTTTATCCTAAAACAAGACCACCCACAGTGCTGCAGAAGACGAATTAACAACAAGCCCTACAAATCCTACATTTTTTAGTTTTCAGAATCTGGCAGCTTCTGAAGCACCCAATTTCACATTATTTTAGAAAGTCCATTCACAGTCTATGTCTCCACAGCGAAGGATAATCTCTTTTGATGTTTCACAAAACAAAAAGAAGGGCTGTTCTTTGTGGTGTTTTTAAAAAAGGATTTTAAAAAAATGCTGTCAGTAACTGTTCCCATAATAACAAGACAAAATCAGTAGAAATAATCTCCCTTGCTCTTCATCTTGAAAACAAGCATGTTTCCATGAGACTCTGACGCCATGGGTTCAATCTGACTTACAAAAGAGATCATTCAAAACTTTTCTGTTATCTGTCAGTAACTTGCCACAAATCAATGTAATATACAGTCCTGCCCACTACAGCGCTCACCAAAAGCTTTTAAACTCTTGCCGTGGTAACTATGAATTTTGTTCACTCTCAGAAGTCATATAGTAACACAGAGGCAAACCCCACAGCTTGAATGACTGCATACTATGGATTCACTTATTGATGTTTCTCAGAAAGAGAAGTGCTGGGCTCCGGAAGATATTTACAATGATCTCTCTCATTCCAGTGCAGGCTTGCCTCATTAAAAAGTACACTCTTTATTTAAGATTCCTCACACATTCTTAAACAGCATTGATTCCAGCCAGTTCCTGACCTGTAACAAACAATACTGTCAGTGAAGATACTTTGATTTTACCCAGGGTTTGGCAAAAAACCAACAACCTGGAGCTGAATGATTGTGACTCAGACAGAACACTTCCTAATTGGGCAGTCCTCAGTGAGCCTCCTTCAGGAGGCTTTTAAGGTTCTACTCCATTAACCCCCATCCTACTTTTCAGATCTACCAGCTTACTGAGCTGCCAGTCTTTGCCTTCACTCTGTCAATGATACCAGCCTCAGTTACTTGCAGTACCTCCCACCTTCTCCCATGGCTCCCACCCTTGGGGAAAATCTCTGCCATCTTATCCTCTTTTTCCTCCCTCCCTAAAGCCTCCCTCTGCCATGATGCCTGCAAAATACTTTTACTGGACAGGCAAGTGGTAGCGTTCACTTTCGCTTGTCTGCTGAAATTCATTTGTTTCATTACCTCCCCCTTCCAACCTGTCCCCGTTCGCTCTCCTGTCTTCTCCACCTCTTGTGTCCAAATATCTAGACTGTGAACTCACTGGGGCTGTCGGCTTTGTTATTTGTTTGTACAACGCCTATCACAATGGGGCCCTGAGCTATCCCTGAGCTATCCCTGAGCTATCCCCTTGTTGTGTTTTTGTCTCATGAGCATGTCTGTTCTCCTCAAAGCAAGCTATGGCTTGGTGTATGGTGTGCCGCCACTGTGTTCTGTTCCATGCTGAGTCCTCCCAGTTTGTTGGGTTGATGGTTCCCTTTTTAAGATGTACTTTCAATATGTCTTTGAAATGCTTCCGCTCCCTCCATGAGCCCTTCCTCCCTGACTTAACGGATAGAAGAGTACTTGCTTTGGCATGCGAGTGTCAGGCATACGTACACACACCTGTGGAGTTGGTGTTTCATGACCAGTGTTTTTATACTGCTGATGCTGGCTGCAGAGAGAATGCTGATGGTGTTAGTGCATTGGTCTTCCCAGCTGATCCTGAGAATCCTCCTGAGGCAACACTGCTGGAACCACTCCAGCCGCTTGAGATGTTGTTTGTAGGTTACCCAGGTCTCACACCCATAGAGAAGGGTGGGGATGACAACTGCCATATAAACCAAAATCTTGGTACCTGTTTGCAGATCCCTATCATTGAAGACTCATTGGAGTAGTCTTCCAAAGGATGTGCTGGCATAGTGGATCCTGTATTCAATTTCTGTATCAATGCTGGCTGTTTGGAAAAGGTGGCTGTCAAGGTACGGAAAATGGTCCACATTTTCCAGAGGTTCTCCGCTGATGGTGATTTGTGGAGTACAAAGAGTACTTTGTGCAGGTGAGTGCTGGTTTTCCCGATGGTGAGAAAGAGACCCAGGCTGTGATAGGCATCTGCAAGAAGATTTAGTGCTTTGCAGGTCGGCCTCTGTGTGTGCAAGAATGACAATCATCTGCATACTAAAGGTCAGTGATACCAGTTCTCATGATCTTAGACTTTGTTTGGAGATGTGGAAGCTTGAGGAGTTGGCCATCCATATGATACTCAGCTCTATTCCATCATAAAGGTGATCATGAATGAGAATCAGGATCACGGCAAGGTAAAGGAGAAGAGTGTTGGAGGAATGACACAGCCTTGCTTGACACCAGTGCAAATGGTTAATGGTTTGGTCTTTGAGCCGTTGCGCAAAATGGTGGCAGGTGACTGCCACTCTGCATATTATATTCTATTATAACTACCACTACAACCTACGGGCCAGATCCTAGGCTGGCGTAAATCAGCTACACTGAAGTTAAGTGGAACAATGCCAATTTACAGCAGCCAAAGACCTGGCCTTGTGAATATGCATATGTACACACACATACTGTTGTATCTTTAAATTAGTTCCAGGCACAGAAGCATTCAGAGAACATTTTTACAGTTGACCTCTTAGTGAATGCTAGATTGACTTGATGACAGTGATTGAATATCTCTTGGGATCCATATGCAATATTACTCTGGTGAAGGTGTAAACTTGATGCTCTCAGACATTCTAGGTATCTACAGGGCTCTACCACACAGCAAAGACATTAATAATGTATAGTTTACAATCCAGTGGAAAAATGTGTCATGTTTAATACCACAAACACACACTGTTAGTTTTATTTCAATGCTCACTCTAATGATTGCAATTATTGATTTTCAATACCAGGATATGCCCAAAGCAGTTTTGGTGAAAGGTTACTTTAACCAAGCCTCTAATGGCTACTGAGCATTACAAAAGCCTTTTGAAGTATTCAAGATTTCGGTTGCAAAGTCAAACAATTTCCAAGTGCCAGCTTCCACTACTGAGATGTAAGTAGCTGCATTTTACTTTTCACCTACCCATCAAAACAGTGGTTACTCTCCTCTTCTCTAGAAATCCCATGTCTTATTACAGAAGCAGTTGTTGCTATATTAAGGAACTGTCACCTTTTCCACTGTACCTCCCATCACCTGCTTACATACAGCATTGCAGCTGATATAGTAGGAATATGCTGTATTCTGGAATTCCTGCAACAGGATTTACGAAAGGACATCTTTCTCAGAGACCCTTTCTTTAGACCTTTTGCTGTGGTTTGGCATGCTTTTAATGCATGCATTCTTTCAATTTCATTGTTTCACTTTGCAGCTCTTTTTTGCAAATCTGAGCCTGCCTCTCTGTTATCTGAAGGTTATATTTGTGCTTTGTGTGATATTCTGTCTCTTCCAAGACTATCATCATCTATTAAGTGTATGCAAAAACATTAAAACTCGTTTAAATGACAGGCCATGGTTTAAGCATAATTATCAAAGCCACCTCTTTAAAATCAACATCAACAAAGCATGCACACTGCAGTTAAAATTTAAATTGCAAGAGATAACTTTTTCTGTTTATATATCTAAATTATGCATCTGAACAGAAGTGTTAATTATTTGTTATTAAGATGCTCAGCTAATAACAGACCTTAATTAGTCTATAATATTACACTAAGTATAAAGGTATTGATTAAAAGTCAAACGTTCTCTCTTCAGCTCTCAGTGCAAAATTAAAATGAGGGAATGAAGGATTGGTTTGGTTTGGTTTGGTTTGGGGAGTTTCAAGCATTTGGGTTTATCTGAACTTACTTCTTCATGGGCTTTTCTTGGAGTCCTAAATAGAAAAAAACAATGGCAATAAATATTTAACTAAACTTATGACTTTACTAATAATTATTTATGAATGGATCTGTTCATTCTGTAGTTGGGACCTTCAAAGAGTGGTCAACAACATGTGAATCATATAGATTCAATATCCCCGTTACTAATCGTAGCTAGATGTTCTGATGCAAATCACTGCAGGAAAAAATGATGCTCCAATGGCATCTTGGTTTAACTGAATTGGGGGAACACCGATGAGGGAAAAAATTACTGTGTGGAAAACTGGAAAATAATTTTGAAGTGTGGTTATCTTTGTACAGAATTCATTAAAAAAACCCAGCAATAAAGTTATGCTCATTTTTTTGTTTTCTAAAAGTGACAGCTGTTAATTATTAGCCCTTGTGTAATCTGTATTTCTAATTCTATCTGCACTGGTATGTCTATTTTCCCTTTGGGAGTAGCTTAAACCTGGTCACAAGCTCACAAACCTTGCAGAAGCCTCAGGCAAATGTGGATGGAGTTCATGCGAGACAAGTGCTTCTTCTTCTTCAGCTTTGTATACGGCCCGAGCATCCAGACTACCCATCATGCTGAGATCATGTCTCCTGTCTGTACACTCAGCACTTATTAGCATGCGAATCCCGACTGACTTCTGTGTACACCAGACTGAAAGGCATTCATTCAAAGGGGCTAAATATGCCTGGAACCATTTGTAAGAGGCACGGGGATCTTAGTCACAGTAGGTGGGTGCTGGTAGGAAAGATGACTAATGGGTGGACCCAGGGGTAACTTCTTCTACTGACGTTGTCTTCTTCTACTTGATCTCTCTGGTTGGTGCATTATGAACCCATAATAAATACCAATAGGAAGGTCTCTAGCACTAAGGATCCTGTTCTACAAGGTACTCAGCCATCTCTATATGTAGCAGGGACCTTTTCACATGCTGCTCAGTTGAAGTCAGCTTCTCAGACATTTCAGTTCCATTTCTAGCCAGCACTATTAGGCTGGCTGACTAATGCCAGTTCTCCCATTTTCCTCTTTACAAACTCTGAAGTCTAATAATTCTTTTCCTGATGGAAGACATTTCTTTCACAATGGTCAGAACTATATGGATTTTCTTTTCCTTTCAACACCTTAGCCATCTCCTCAGAATTCTGAATTGCTTTCTTAAGTACAAAGTTCTTCTCTGTGAATTTTAAAAGCTTTTCTATCACAGCCTGAAATGCTTTGTCAGATATCCATTTAGGTCCTGGTACTACTTCAGTGTCCCAGATTCATTTTCCCCCTTTATCTTCAATAGTTTTCTTCTTTTTGAATAAACATAACTATGGAAGGATTCCAGACACTGCTATCCTGATATAAGAAGATATTTCATCTGGTTGGGTTTTCAAGAACATTGAACTCCTTCCAAATTGTGAGGATTATATAAAATAAGTAAAAATATTATAATATATGAATTGTGTATATGTGGCTAGAGGTTTTTACAAAAAAATTGGAAAAAAATAAAACTAAGCAAACAAAACAGACTGTTAGCTTGTTAGGATGAAGTTTTCTGAATCTGGATAGCTTCCGTAATAGCAATTTGACAGATGAAGTCTAGCTTTAGAAAAAAATAAATCCTAACAAAAGGCAATCATTTTCATGCAAATTACAAGAGTTAAGACTCTGGTTATTAGCATCCAAACTAGAGAAAACTGTCAGCCTTCATCATCTGTAGACAAATGTTTTAATTTGAAAATTTCACTAGCAAATTTTCAAGCAATAAATATGCCTCTTTATCAACATCTACCTTCATTCACAATTTGCAACTTCATAAATAAGAAGTCTGAGGCCATGAGTTCCATATCATTCAGCAAAAAGCTTCCTGTGACTGTGTGGAGTTCTCATTAAAATAAAATTCAGATGAAATACAACACTGGAAAACCTCTGCCTTCAGAAAAAAATGGTGTACATATCTCCTCCTAAATTACAGGAGAGATGTGAATTCTGGCTCACCAGACCATAAGAGATCCTAGAGGCTAAGCTATTATGGTTAATGAACCATTTTCAGTCCAACTATTCTAACCTGAGTAGTTATAGACTGAAAATACGCCTGTAACTTGTGAACTTTTTTGTATTCGTTTATTTAAGATCTCAATTAAAAACCCACCCTCACATATTTCTTGTAGATCAAAGCACTTTGATCCAATCAAGGAATTTATGTACTAACTGTAGCACACCGGAAGGCCTCTTGTGCCGTGCTACTAATCAAAAGGCAGAGATGCACTTAAACAATTCATAATAATGGTATTGTGACACGGAGCTGTTCAAAAACTTGGATCTTGGGGGGGGGAATAATTAATGACATGTTCTCAAGACAATTGAATAATTCCCTCCTAATGCTGACAAATGATAGAGTCAAACACTCAGCAGAGACACTGCTTTGCCTCTCTCCCCCTGCACCATTAAGGGAGGTAAGTGCCTTAGCTGCTTTTTCACCAGGGGCGGCTCTAGGCATTTTGCCGCCCCAAGCATGGCAGGCAGGCTTGCCTGCGGAGGGTACGCTGGTCCCGTGGGAGGTCCGCCGAAGCTGCAGGACCAGCGGACCTTCCTCAGGGAAGCCGCCGAAGGCAGCCTGCCTACCGCCCTTGAGGCGACCAGCAGAGTGCCCCCAGTGGCTTGCTGCCCTAAGTACGTGCTTGGCATGCTGATGCCTGGAGCTGCCCCTGTTTTTTACATATAACATACTGCTTCCCAGAATGCACCAGTTATCTGAGGGAAATGGATTTCTGTCCTCAAGCACAGTCTCAGAAGTGCTTGCTACAAAAGCAGTCAAAGGATTTAGGCCCCAATTTGGGAAAGCATCCCAAATTCAGGACAACACTTTATCACATGTGCTTAATTCTCACTGAAGTCAATAGGACTGGAGCACCCACTACTGGCACCTCAATATTTTGGTGGTAGGTATACAGGACTCTTTATTCATCACTCATTTCATGCCACCCAAGCATCTGTGGGAGTGGGGCCATGGCACTTAACCTGTGCATGGGGAAGAAAACCTGACACTCTCTCGTCTGAGGATGGTGGAAATGCTGCTCAGTACACAACAGCAGCTCAAGAGAGTGCAAAGAAAGAGCACTTGCCCTCCACGGTTCCCTGAACCCTCTACCAGGCTTAGCCAAAGCTGCTCCAAACTCTAGCCTATTATACACCAACCCATTGTGTTGCCACCACTGTTACTAGACTGGCCCAGAAATAATCTCATAATGATAAAAACATTAAGAAAGGGGAGAGGACTTATATCTTACCTGGTCCCTCTATACCGGAGCGTGTGCTTGCCCTGGTCAGGGAGGTTCACAGGATAAGGCTGCATGCCTGCCTCTCCTCCTGGTTTCCAAGGTAACCACAGAAGCCATTATTTTTAATCCATCAACATCCACCCAGAATCTTGAGACCTTTCCTTTAGGATGTGGGCCTGGGTGAAGAATTGGTTCCCATTGATGTCTACAGCTTTGTCGTCTCTTGGTGGGACTATGGTAATATTCTCTCGGTTGGGCTACCCTTGCAAATATTGACTAGTCCGACAGGCAGCTTGCTGTGCGAGCCGCATTGAGCAAGTTACACCTGTGCTGCGCTATTCCTACTTGCTCCCGAGAGAAATTCAAGGTGTTGGTGTAATACACAAAGCCTCATGTGGTCTGCGTCCTGGGAACCATAAAGATAATTATTTCCTTATCATTCTGTTGCCAGGTGAGATCAGTGGAACTGCTCCTGTGAAAAATCTTGATATCTAAATCCTGGCAGATGGGCGAAAAGGTGTTTTTGGTGGTGGTTTACTCACTGTGGAACAGACTCTGTTTCCAGATTAGCAGAACTTCAGCTAGGGTATACAAGGCTATTTATATTATATATCTACACACACATACAGACAGACACACACACACTCTTCCCTTATCTAGTTTAGTTATTCCTGTAGTATTTGTCCAACAAGTATTCATGGATGCCTGGGCTGTAACGGCAGTAAGTGGTCGGAGGAATGCATATGCAAATGATCAGAATACCTTCTGTTTTCATTTGACAGGACTCCAAGACACAGATCTTATAAAGAAGTGAAGGAAAGCTACCACTGAGATTCTGCTCAGCTCCATCAGGCTGATCCACTTCAAATGCCACAGATATTTTTGAAAATAAAGTAAGTGGCTTGATTTTTCAGAACAAGCTAGAGGTGCTCAGCACTTTGGAAGAAAGAGTCATTCATGTCAAATTAAAATGGTTTCAAAATATTAGCAATCATTTTACATTTTGTAACGGTTAGGAATGAGAATTTGTTTTTGGGAGGGAAGAACCGAGAAAAACTGTACATAAAATTATACATGACTATAGCAGAATGAAAAAGATTTTCGTTATATAAGATCATTAAAATTTATCACCTTAATTCTTACTCTTCTATACAAAGCCTGCTAAACCAATAACCTGACCATCCTCCCTGCCAAAAGGAAGTGTTCAAAACAAAGACTTGTACACACAATAAGCATTTTCAGACTATTAGTGTACCAAAAGGGAAGAGTTCCTTCAGTTCAGTGCATGAAATTATATGGGGAAGGAGGGCAGGACAAAGCATTACACGTTAATTACCAGCTGTAGGTGCCTGTATATGGAACTGATAATTCAGGTATCCCTAAGGTATCCCAGACAATGCTAGTTGCTACAGTACCATGACCTGCCCATTTCAAGCAGTGCGTATCTTGCCAAGCTCTACCTTTCTTGCCGTAGTTTTGTTTGTACTGGTCTTTCCCGATGTGCAGTCATACGTTTTGGTTGAAGCTTATGTCCAAGGCACCACCTTTCTGATTATTTTTCTGGTCATCTCCCCCTGCTATCTTACCTTAGGCAGAGTTTGTTGATTTCAGGCAATAGTTTATGGCCCATTTGTTCACCCAGGCCATTAAAGAATCAGAGTTCCAGAGTGTAAGGCCAGAAGAGACCACCACATCATCACTGGCCACCAACGCTACTCAGCACCTGCACACTAAACCCAATGACCAAAATTAGGCCAAGGTATTACATCTCCTAGGAGACTAAACTATTATATCTAGTCTCCACAGGCAGAGAACGAGAGAGACCAAGGTGCACCGATGTCCGAGTCCCCCACAATGTCAGGGAAATGATGTACCCAGATAATCCTGGCAAGTGACCTACAAACCACGCTGAAGAGGAAGGTGAAAAACTCCCAAGGTCACTGCCAATCTGACTTGAGGGAAAATTCCTTCCTGATCCCACATATGATGATCATTTAGACTCCAAAGATGTGAGCCAGATACAGTGAACTAAGCACTTGAGAGAGAATTTAAGCCTGTTGACAAATTACGACATTTAGACTCAGAGTACTGGCCCACCTCATCCAGTGTCCCATCTCCAGGCATGGCCATGTCTGATGCTTCAGAGCAAGGAAACAAAAACAAACAAAAAGAACCCCCAACCACCACCTCAGAATGCCATGGGAGGGAAGAAGTCCCTTCTTGACCTCCACAGCTGACTGGCTGAAGCCCTGAAGCATAAGAGAAAAGTTTTGTATTTGTTTGTTTTTAACATCTGCTGAACTAAAAAACACCTGAATGGATTTTGATGAAATTTCTGTTCATACAAACCATTCACTTTTGTGCTGACACTAAATATAAGAAATGTAATATGCCCAAGAGGAGTTTTTGTTTATAGAAAGTTGTGGGCAACTGAAAAAAGAGAGTGGATGGGGAACATTATTATAGAAGTTGCATTTATATTAATGCAGTTTCTGGTTCCTGATATAATTTCACATCATCATAACCTTGTTCTATGTCACCAGCCCAATAAACTCAGTAATTCTTATTTATTCTTAATCTAATTTTACAAAAGGTCATCACAGTCATTCTTTTTAACTAGCAAAACATTTGTTTATAATCCCCACCCCTGCCCTATCTGATCAAGTTACAGTGAAATGTACACCTGCAGAGAGAGATGCAAATAGTGTTCACAATACATATTCAAAACAGAAATCTTCTTATTACCTAGTGAGATGGACCGCATTTACAGCTCATTTTGAGACTAAGGTGTTATAGGCTTTTAAACTTCTGCAAGATTAAAACTCCAACTAGCTTCAGACGATGCAAAAATCATAACTTATTTCAAAGACTTTGGGGTGGGGGAAAGAGTGGGAGTGTTCCAAATAAGAGCTAACCAGCAGACACAGATCTGTATCACTGAGTCTCATTTACATCTTAACAGTGTTTTAATAAATATTATGAGTCAACAATTAGCCATGTAGGGGAATATAAACTGTCAGTATTCCTAATTTTTTATAGTGAGCAAGTTCTGCAAATAATGTATTATTGAATTCGTAGCTGCTGAGTGATGCCTTTTCATGACACTCAGTGCTTTCCTAACTCAGTCTTCCAGAAAGGAAACTGGGTCTAAACATACTGTTTGCATTAGATACATATAGCCCAATTTTCACAGTGACTGCGCAGCTATAAATCCAACTTAAATCAGTAGGAGCTGCTAGTGTTCACCCCATTAGAAAACCAGGCCCCGGTGCAAACTCTGGTGTTCTATAAGGACACAGTGCTTGCCCTAAAAGGCTTATAATCTGAGCGCCTCCTTCTAGGACCAGCATGGGTACTCCCCCTTTTTGAAGTCAATGGAAGTTGCGGGTGTTTGTCCTCTCAAAGGAGACCATCAGTTCCTTGCAGGAGTGAGTCTTAAGCACAGAACATATGGACAGGTTATAGGGGCTGACAACTAAGCAGTGATGCTTAGCATGGATCTTTCTAGATCCAGAGGGTTGGCTTTGGTTTAGATTTATTTGGTAAACATTTCTTTAAGGAGAGTGCTGGGGCCCCCGCCCTCTTGAGAGCAGCACGGTTTCAAGATGGCCCTAAAACTCAACTGTGTGGTATGATTTTATAAGATTTATTCAATACCTTAATTATCTCTGCATGGACTGGTAAAAGCTCACAGGATTGTGCAGTCCAATGAAATTCCTTGGAAACAAATTCATGAGAAAGAGGAAAATAAACAAACCAAAACAAAAAGCAATCTCCTAAAGGAATCAGTCTACAATACTCGGAATGTAATGCTCTTAAACCATCCCCATGGTATAATCTTCCTGAAAATTGCTCCCAAGGGAGAGATCCGGGAACTAGTATGAGTGATGTGTGTCAGTGAACACAGCTATGTTGGATAAATAACTGAAGCAGGGGCCAAAGGGAGTTCAAGCACAAATGTACTGTTCCCCAGGCAGAATATGCAGTAGGAAGAAAATGGATCTCTTGTTTGTTTCTGTTTCTATTCTGTCAATCAATCTATTTCCTTTCTCTGGACACCCCCTCCCCTAAGGCTGAGGGAGCTTTGCTAGAGAGAGAGAGGGAAAGACATAATCCCACACAGCAATAAAATCAGTGAGCAAATCTCACAAATAAACTGAGCCCAGGAAAGTCCCTTTCAGCATCAACACTGGCATTAAAGGGGTTTTGCAAACGGTGTCAGAATCGTGTTAATGGAATAGTTTTTTCCTGCAGAATTGTGTGCAAACTACCTCTCTGGGGACTTGTTTCCCAAAAGGGAGCACCTTATCGTCCCCAGGGGAAAGATACACCGGCTTTCACTGGGAAGACCTACCCCCAGCTTCACACATTTAGCCTATGGTCTTTTAATTTGTCCAACCTATGGGTAAGAGTTCCTGTGTCTCTCTACTTTCTATACACATATACACACTGAATGTACTCTAGACCATGGTGGATACAGGGCCCAATCTCTTGTGACCGATCAGGCCTGGAAATGGGAGCATCATAACATAGAAAGCCACAAATCTCCCTTTTCCAATGGGACAAGGCTTTTGCTTCCAGCCTTGAAAGGCAGTGATATGACTGGAACTTTTAACGCACATTTCTAGACAGTCTAAGTTGTAATGGTTCCAAAATGTATTATTGCCTCCTTCTTCCAAGGCCTCCACAATGGCTCTCACGGTTGTGTGGGAGCCTGGCTTTACGAACAGCTGGGCCTGATCGTGGGTGTTTGTATAAACTTTTGTGTTTCTCACACTGCAGCAGATATGTCAAGCATTCAAATTACTATGTCATTTGACTCTGTGATATAATGTGAAACCACCATCACCCACATCAACACAGTCACTGTTTGCGCAGTATTCAGTGCACTAAAAGCAAATGGTGACAGAAGAGGAAGCTTTAAACAAAAACGTGGCCTAAACAGCATATGCAATTGTGGAGGAGAGGAGCAGACTCAATGTTTTCATTCCCTTTGGATTCTGACGGCCTACTTAACTCTCTTAGGACTCTGCCAATCCTGAATCACAGAATATTAAACAGCCTGGCATCCCACACCAGCCTCTGTTTTCATACATATGCCTCACACACACACGGATTTTTATACTGGAAATTATTTGCAGGACGCAGTCAATGCCTTTTGAATAAACATTGCTTAGCCCCTCCCAGGGTTCAGTTCTGCTTCCCTCCCATCCATCACTTTCTTTCTGCCCAAAAAATCCACGGACTCCCAGCGGGGCCAGGGCAGACTAGCAGTGGCAGGAGAAGCAGGATCTACCTCCCTATCAGAATGGTCTTAAAGTTTGGAATATGAAATTGATCAATAATCTGAGCGAACCTCAGGAGCTCACCTCTGGCGGGCAATCCCACAGGTAGCTGACAGTTTAACAAATGAGATAAAGCAAAAATGAAGATTTCTTATGCACCAGCCCCCTCTCCATTGGCTTTTGGTGCAGTCCCCTTCCCCCCCGCAATGTTTTGTACCAAGGTTTGTGGCTGCCAAGGGAATGCTGCTCAGTGATGCCTTACTATCTGAGCATTGTGAACAACAGCCGAGCTGGGGAGAGAGAGAACTTGTAAATGGGTGCTCTGGTACCATGCTGGCTAGTCGCTATCACTGCACTAGCCTTTTTAAAAAATGTAACTGATTTAATCCTCATTACCAGGAAGCAGTGGCTTTAAGTCTAATTTTACTGTGCACAATAAACGATAGACAAATATCAGATGATGTATGGACTCCTGGATGTTAGCCTACTGGAGCAATGAATTGGGTTTGCCATTCAGAGTGCCAAATTCTCCTTCCACTTACACCGGCATCCTCACTCAGAAATTGATGGAGTTACTCCAGATTTATACTGATGCAGCTGAGAACAGAACCTGGCCCAGTATCTGAGCGGTGTCATGGTAGCATCCACTGCCTCCTTGCACTGAGGATGACAACAGCCATGGCGCTTAACTGGGAACTTCAAGTGACTTTTTTTCCTTTTTTATATTGACCTGGAACCTGATCTGAATTCTTAATGCAGGAGCCAAGCTACCATGGGGTAAGGTTTATGATTATTTTCATAAGACAGGCCTTATCAGGGATTTTTGATTTGATTTCATTCGGTTTCTCTATTGCAATGCCAATAACATGTTTCACATTTTGAGAGTGCAGTGCATTCAAGGCTGGTGGAAGGCAGGGATGGACCCTCTTAAATGTGATTTGTTGGTGTCCTCAATTCTAGGAGCTGTTCCTAGGGGCACTGAGTTTTAGATGATGTGGAAAGGAATTTCTTAGTATCTCCCTCCCCCCATACAACTACTTTTAGTAATTATTTGAACAAGATTTAACTGAGATGAAAGAGCTCGTTTCGCCCTTTGATGTGAATACATAATTAGCATTAACAATTTATTATTAATGGGAGTTGTGGTCACAGTGAGGGAAGAACACATTCCCCTCATTCTTATTTTAAGCTAATGCTTTGCAGAATTCTTGTAGCTCTAATAAGCAACAAAATGGGTAAATAGTCTGTGTACTGACAGTATCCATGTTAACAGCACACTGAACACACATATTCTTAGCAGAAATATTTAGCAGTATCCATTATTAAGGTGGCAAAACAGCTTCCATTTATAAGCGCCAATTTTCAATATAACTTTCTCAGAACTTTCTGACATATTCACCTCTGGGGCTGTTATTTTCTATGGGTTGGACTTTCCCTGAAAGTGAATTTTTCTGGAAAGAGTGAGCAAAAATTGTACAGCCAGTTTTGAGTTATAAGAGAATAAAAAGCATATATTCACCCCAGTGGAAAAACATTCTATCCTTATTGATATACTTTTATTTAGGAAGAGTTGGGTAAAACCAGCTGTAATCTGAACCTTGACAGGGAGTGAAACCGCCACCAAGGGCTTGTCTGCAGGGGAAAATTCAACAGTATAGCTACAGCAGAATAATTATACCATTATAGCTAAGCTGGTGTGACTCCTGTACAGATACTCTAATGCAAGAATAGAAGTGACTTATTTTGGGAATAAAATATCCACATAGGGAGTTATGGTGTAGTATAATTATTCCACTATAATTATGCCAGTCCTTTTCCCCATGTAGATAAGGGATAAGATCCAGTGCATCCATGTGTCTTTGCTATTTTCTTTTCTTTAAAAGGCATGCTTTGGTCCTGCTTTGCGCAGGGAGTTGGACTAGATGACCTCCTGAAGTGTCTTCCAACCCTAATCTTCAGTGATAAGCAACTGAAAAATTATACTGCTCAACATGTTCAGTGACGTTTGCTCACAGTTCAGCAAAGCCTAACTAAGCTCCAGCTCCTTTGTAACTAATGCTGGGTGAAAATTTTTAGATGAATAGAAATTTCACCAAAAATGGAGTTGGGGGAGGAGGGGAGTTCTGAAACTTGGTGAATCGGAGTCTAATTTGATTCATAGTTTCTTCCAAAACCGTTTTTTTTTATTCCTCCCTTGAAGTAAAAGGTCCATTATTCACATAGCTCTATTTGTGAGATCATTTTTATTTTCTCACTGCGTGGTCTACCGAATTCAGCAGGGCCGGCTCCAGGCACTAGCGGAGGAAGCATGTGCCTGGGGTGGCATGTGCTAAGGGGCGGCATTCTGTCCATTCTTGGGGAGGCACAGTCTGGGCAAAAATAGTAGAACCGGTCCTGGGATTCAGACACGGAAATAGTAGCTGTTACCACACAACACATGGGGTGCACCGTGCCATCAAATTAATGTTGCTATTGGAACATAACGTTTCCATTTCCAGACCTTGAAAGGTGGAGGCATTGTGGCACATTAACGCTGATTTGGCAATTTATAGGACGTTTTAATGATATCACACTGTTAATTTCTCTGCTAACTTAAAAGGTTAAATCCTTCGCATGTATTTCTTACATGAAAATGTGATTTGTTTGCAAAACACTGGATAGAAATTAAATTAACAAAACAATTAATTTAATATGAAGCCAGTAAATAGTATCCAACGGAACAATAATTAATCTGCAGACTGTTTTGTGAATTGAAACAAAAAATAATTGTAGAATTAATGTTTATTTGGATTTTTGCACATTAACAATTGTGTTGTTTAGACATGCTACATACTTTTGTCCTGTGCCATTATTAAGTTTTACATGAGAGAGGAAAAAATTCTGTACTGTATGGTGGTTTTGGTGTACATTTTCACATGCAATAGCAAAATGCTTTCTCCAAAAAGGGGCAGCAGAGAAGACAACTGATAGATTATACGCCATTAAGTTGTCACTAAGCCTACATTGTACATCTTCCCTTGAGTGCAATTCTCAGATGTTTACCTTTTAAAAACATTGGTAATATTTTACCCCCAAAATATTCCCGGTAAAAATGAAGATCAATGGGGCAAGTGGGGAAATGTACACAGTGCTTAGTACAAAAAATAGTCAATATAAAAAATATTACTGCCTTTCCACAGCAAGGGAGCCATTTTATCATGAAAGATTTGTATATAAAGAGCAAAATATACATATTACCAATAATCTGCTGCACAATCTTTTTCACAAAGTTGCTTTGCCCATCACAGGAGATGACGGATAATGGTATTAACTGCAGTAATCCTGGGCTGATGTGGGAAACATACCAGAGTATAATCTCCTGTCAGTCAATGTCATGGCGTTATATAGGAAACACTCAACTTGAATGGAACCAATCCTGCCCTCTTTTAGCAGGGAAAATCCCTCTGAAATAAACAGAAGCCTTCTCTAAGTAAGGATGCAGGATCCAACTCAGTGGGAATTATGCCTCGCACAAGTGAGGTTATATGGAAAATAGCCCCCCATAGGGTTACCCATCCAGATAGGAGTGAGGAGAAGTTCTTGTCTTGGGTACAGAAAAGGCCCCACTCCAGCCGTAGGATCCTGTAGCACGGATTCCTGCTCCCCATACTTAATGCCACGGATGGAAATAGGATTCTGCAGGTGCACAGGACATCCAGATGCAGGAGTGAGCCAGTGGTGTGACCCCCGCCAATACTGTACATGGAAGGGGTAGGTTCTGACCTCCTACCCTTTGTTAGTACAGAGTCTGCTGCAATGGGGCCAAAATCCTGATTGGGGTAGAAGGCTAGATTCCGACTTGTAAAAATGTTCCTAGCTCTGCAAGACCACAAACTGGATCTCTTCATCCAAAGGGTGGCGGGATACAAGGAAGCAGGAGCAAAAGCAGGCAAAGCAGGGACTCTGGAGATTCAGAGACCTTCCTACCATTTTGCCTGGACTACGTTTGCCCTGTGCTGATTGGCTATTTGCTTCAGCCCCCTCCATCTCTCTTATAGGCTACGTCTAGATTTGTGCTGGGAGGTGCAATTCCCAGATCCTACCTGGGGGTCAGGCAGGATTGTACTTGGGAGCTAGCCTGAGAGATTCAAATGTAGACACGCACCTATAGTATCTTCACTCCACACCTGCCTCTGTCACATTCTTCTTCCTGGCCCCATCTCCCTCACCTCCTTCCCCTCCTAATTAATGTCATACCCTGCAAAAAAGAAATTGTGACAGTTACAGACCATGGACTGCCGTCACATTGTTCACTTTTCTGGTGTGTTCTACCCCTCTTCCTATCCTGTGTCTGTCTGGTCTATTTAGATTTTAAGTTCTTGGGGGCAGAAACCAGCTAACAGTCTGAGTTCATACAGGGCCTATTACAACGAGGCCCCATTCTTGGTTGGCCCTCAGACATTGCCATACGATATACAAGTAATAAAACAATAATGAAAAGGAGAAGATGAATTAGCACACCATTTTCTCTGACACAGGACATGCTTGTTTTCCGTAAAACAGCCTTAAAAGTATATTTTCTATTGACTTTTTTTGTAAAAATATACATAGAATGAATGTTGTCATTAGGAAATAAATATGAATAAGGCGGCATGTGGAAAAGAGTGGTTTGTATGTATACACACACGTATGTGCATGAGGTAGCAAGATTGCCTTCATCTTCTTACTCTGTCTTGATGCGGATTTTAAGTATCTGTGTCTTAGGTGAAGTGGTTCTTTCCTATCAAAACAAAAATCTCAGAGGGAGGAAAACTGCCAACTGTGGGAGTGGTAGCATGTGAAATTGCTTTCTTGATTCTTCATATGCTCTGCAATTATGAACGCTAGCAAGACGAAAATGCTCAGCTCACACTGGGCTACAGGGCAAGACATACAGTATGGAATGTTTAAAAAGCCACCATGAATATGTTCTCCTCTACTGGTGGGGGCACTCGGGGTACTACCTAACTAGTGGAGTGGGGTTTTTTTGCACATGTATTAGAAGTCTGGGCTTTGGTGCCGAAGGTGCTAGTTCAAACCCTGCTACACTAAAAAAATAAAAATAAAAAGTAAAAAATAAAATTAAAACGAAGAGAAAGATACTACGAACAAAGACCTTTTCTAGACATAGTTTATTAAAATCGCTTATCTCAGGTCAAACAACATTGCTTCACTGGGGGAGCAATTTGCAAAATGATGGAGCAGATTGCTTCCCCCCATACCCCTGTAGAAGCAGAGGGCATGGATCAGCATTCATGCTGCACTCCCCATCAGTACCCGGATGGGGCAGTTAACGAACCAATCAGAGGACCAAATTCGGTGAT
The DNA here is from genome assembly GCF_003597395.2 of Chelonoidis abingdonii. Classification (NCBI taxonomy): domain Eukaryota; kingdom Metazoa; phylum Chordata; order Testudines; family Testudinidae; genus Chelonoidis; species Chelonoidis abingdonii. The sequence continues at coordinate 39,016,402 of NC_133785.1, read as the reverse complement.
GAACTGTGGTCACATGCCACCTGAGGCATGTTATGCATACACTAAGAAGATGACCCGTAGAAGCTAGAGGAGAGATTGTAGTTACATGGGGCAGTGCTGCTCCATGCCACCCCCAATGCAGGGCTGTGACCAAAAGCAATGACCTATGCTGGAATGCACGAGGCTAGACTTTGAGAGCATTAGCCCCACTTCAGCAACCCACTTAAGCATGTGCTCAACTTAATGCCAATGAGACTTAACAATGTCATTAAGTGCTTTACTGAACCAAGGGCACCATTCCCCACTCTTCAAAATCAAACCAGCTGTTCCCACCATATACAACAATGGAATTTCAATTTTCTTTAAAAAAAAATCTAAATTAGAAATGACATTTCCTGTTAAACATCCAGCAGGTTACCATGGTTAGAAACATAAAGTAAATTAATTACAACAGATTAGTGCTACAACAGAAATGAACACAATCTTTTCTTTAAATAAAATTCCTATTATACTGGGGATGTCACTGAGATATTAATAGTGTTTAAACATAAATCCTTCTGCCCCTGAAGCCAACATAACTGTGCATGGCATGCCAGCTATTCTATTCACTTTGGACATTCAGCCTTAAAACATTTTAGCTTAAGCCTCGTCAGTACTAATCCTAATACCTGATGCCAAGATGTGGGGTTTTTATTACTGTGCGTACATGAAAATGGAAAACCTTCATGTAGGATTACAGGGCGCAGTAACGACCTCCCCTGCATTAAGGCATGAAGGTGTTACTAGGCACCAAATGGGATTCTGGGATAAAAGTTACATGTGACTCCCCAGCCCTGGTACCTAGCCAGCTGTGGGACTGTAAACATATGTCCCTTTGAGTACACTGAATTGTCATCTAGTAGACAGCTAAAAAGAAGAGGAAGGCAGGGGAGATGGATTTGGCTGAGGCAGCTAATGAGCTGCTGCCTACTCCTGGCTGAGAAAAAGACGGCTGATGTTCTGTGTTGTCACCAGAGCCTGACTGAAGGATGGGAGTAAAATCCTGTAGGTGAAGGAAACGGAGATAGGGAGAGGACAGCTGGCGAGATAGGAGCTAGAAGTCAGCCAGAAGGAAGTGACGATGAGACAGAAGCAGGACAAAGAGAGGAGGCAGAAAAGTGGGTGGGAGGGTGGCAACATTCATCCCCCCTTTAGCTATTCACCCTTTTTGATCGCCTCATCTCTGCTGGTGTCTTTCTATGGACCCGTCAGAGCAGGGATTGATTTATTGGTTCCACAGAGAGCTTTGTCCAGGGATGGGTTTGTAAGCCCAGCAATGGCTCTGGAACAGTGGCCATGCTTGTGATTATTTCAAAGGGATAATAAAGCTAGATTAGAAGGGGAGAGAGACACAGAAGTGAGGGTTACTCTCTTCCCCACCCCTCTGACCATCCACCTTCTGTCTTTTTCTATAGGCATTAAAATAAAAGGGAGACACTTTGAAGCATCTTTTTATTTGTCCCTGTTTTATAATCTATCCCAGGCCCAGCCACGGAGCTTTTCAATCTTCCTGCTGACCTTGAAATGTCAAATGGTTATAGGGGCCAAATCACAAATCGATTACTTTATGTGATGGGACAATAGTTTTGCACAGGTTTTTCTGTTGTTGTTAATTCTTTGCTATACACTAAAGGAGAGCTCTGGCATAAGAAAGGCCCTGGTGAAAGCACGGTGCTCTCAGAGACGGCAAGAACAAGCTCTTTGAAAAAAAAATCAAAGCCTAACTTTCAGCAGTTTGGGAACGCTGAGGAAATAAAAATACACAGTGGGCTGTGCTGTGCTGTATTCTCGAGTACACAAGCATGTAGCATTCTGGTAGCTCTAAGACAGGGGATCTCAAAACTTCCTTGCACCGCAACCCACTTCTGACAACAAAAATTACTATACGACCCCAGGAGGGGGAACCGAAGCCTGAGTCCGCCAGATTCCCACTGCCCCAGGGAGAGGAGCCAGAGCCCAAGCCCCACTGCACTGGACGGGGAAGGGGTCAAAGCCAAAGCCAAAGCCCAAGGGCTTCAGTCCCAGTCAGGGGGCCTGTAACCTGAACCCCACCGCCCAGGGCTAAATCATCCCTCAGGTTGCGGTCCTGGGTGGTGGGACTCGGGCTGCAGCCCCAAGCCCCAGCAAGTCTAAGCCAGCTCTGGCCACCCCACAGTGGTATATGCAAGGAGTGCAATATTTTAGCACAGCAACTTCCCGCTCAAAGCAGATCTGGTGTTGCTTGGCTGCCGTAAATTAATTAACCCTTTCCCTCCTAGAAGGCAGTTTCCACAGTACTGCAGCAAAACCAATGCACTGCAGCGAGAATCTCGCAGCCAAAGAACAGCATATTACTGCCTTGTAGGCAAATCCAACTGCTCCCCCATTCTTGGGCACCGAGGGCCCAGGGCTCTCCACTGTGCACAGAAGCGCAGCATATCTGGAGCTCATCTGAGGGATGCACACCCCAGCCTGCTGCAGACTGGCCTGCAAAGGGGGCTTCCGTTTTCCATTGTTATAGATACGACTGGTGCCTTGAGTTCCATCCTACAGGGTTCCACAAAAACCACAGCCTGCTCCAGGGTAAGGAAACTCGCAAGGCTCCCCCCGATTGTTTTGTGGGTCACAGAACGCCTCTCAAAGCTTTACAGCAGTAGTTCTCAAATGTATTTGATACCTCCCCTTCTTTGTGTCTGCAGAGTTTACACCCCCCCACCTCTACCACACAAGTACATATACCCATAAAAAACATCTGCACTCAACGCTCACCAGATATCGCAAACAGAGAGGCGCTGATTCAAACACGGCCAACGAGCCATTGGAACAAGAGCAAAAGCAAAACTGCGATTGCGGCCGATGCTTACAGCTAAATGTGCATGTCGCGTCGTAGCAAATGGGATAACGTACCGATGGCAATGACTTTGTATAATACTAGCCAAGCTTAACAGAAATCCAGCAAAATGCACAGGCCTGATAGGTCTGGAGGAATCAGCTTTTCTAGTTACTCATTGCTGTGAGTAAAAGGTGCACAGTAATGTTTTTCCCCGAAAGCTTCTCTCACACCCCCAGAATACAGTCTGTGCCTCTGCCCAGTTTGAGAACCTGTTGTCTATAGCAGCCTTCAGTGTGCTCTACAATACAGGGGAATCAGAAGCTTTGAGGAGCATGGAATGGTTGTCTGACTTGACCCCTAAACAATCGCTCCTCTGCTCCTCATTAGTTTCTCACTGAGGAAAGGGAGCTACTTATATCCTGACCCTCCTTCCCAGCATGCTTTGTTCTCAGGTGTACATCTCCCTAAGAACTACAATTCCCAGATTGCCTTGGTTCGGGGCTGAACTGGGAACAGAGCTGTGCCAGGTGGGGTAGCCTGCCAAAATGGACTGGCATGGCTTCTTACACCAGCTCCTGTGCCATTGCTGGGGAAGTCTAGAGATTGAATGAGGCAGAAGCAGGTCCTCTGGTTCTGCTACAACACAGATCTGTGGGCCATTTCCCTCCACTCTGGTAGCTCTGTGAAGGCCTGAGGCAGCAGTAACAACCATGGAGCAGCTCCATACCCAAAAGGACCTTCCTCAACAATCCAAGCCCTATGAAATTCACCTGTGCCAAGCCTTCTTATCTCAGTGGGGCTTAGGGAACAGGATTTGTCCATATCATGTGTTTGGATTACTGTCACCAGCGATTGAGGTGTCTGGGGCGTACATGAGAGATAGTACCTTTGAGTGATTGGAACTTCCACACTCCTTGAGTGGTCCTTTTCCTCTCTGGTCCTCACTGTACACCCAGATCTCACCTGTGGCTCCAAGTAGCTGTAAGCATGAGACAGTAGCCACACCCCGGTAAGCTGCCTCGGCAGATGGGCTAAACCAGGTGAGGGTAACCGGAAGTGTGGAAACCGATGATGGTTCAGGGATTTCCCTCCCAAGCATACAAAGATTGTTCTGGTAGTCAAGGCAAAAGAGACCATAGATTGGTCCAACAGCTTGGAAAGCAGTGCAGCAATGCATTGTGGAAGGCAAAAGGCATGATGGGGAACTACAGAAGTCATGGCTAGCCACTGCAGCTAAATAATCCTCTGGTTGTAACAGCTTTTCTGCCCCTGGGCCAAGCTTCAGAAGCCGCGAGAATGGGACTGTCCCAGTGCAGCGACTCTCCCATTTTAATCAAGCTCATGCTCATGTCATTCAGGCACATCTCACTTCAAACGTCCTGTGGCGATGGGGGAGTGGCAAAGTGACAGGTGAAGATGATTCTTGGCAGTCATAGCCACAAGCCTGCACGCAGGCGGCCTGGGACATTGGTTGCCCATCCCTGACCCAAGCACAGCAGGGAAGTTCAGCAACAGGTAACAGAGCAGCCTTTTATGGGATTGCACTGCTTTCCCTTTGTAAGGGAAGGGGCTAGAAAAGGTGCATCAAACATTGTCTACCCAAAATTAAATCCGCTGAGTTTACCACAGCTGGAGGATCATCCTCAGTGTGCTCAAAAACCAAAGACACCTAAAAGGCACTAAAGATTGCTGCTTGGAACATCAGGACTATGATAGACAAAGATGATACCTCTCAGTTTGAAAGAAGAACAGCTCTGTTTTCAAAAGAGCTAGCCCGGTATGACATTGACATTGCAGCACTCAGTGAAACTAGACTGGCAAACGAGGGCATTATTACAGAACCGGCTGGGGGTTACACCTTCTTTTGGAAGGGATAAGAACCACACGAAGATAGAATCCATGGAGTGGGAAATACCATCAAGACCCAATTCTTGCAATGTCTTGAAAACTTTCCAACCGGCATCAACAAAAGACTCATAAACTCTGATTACCACTAAATACCAGTAAGTCACGATTTGCTACCATCATCAGTGCATATGCGCCCACCTTAACAAGCGCTGACGATGCTAAGAAATGGTTCTATTCTGATCTCGACTCGCTCATCAAATCACCACAAAGTGACAAACTAATCATCCTAGTGGATTTCAGTGCAAGAGCAGGTAAAGATAACAACAATTGGCAAGGTGTCATTGGGAAAAATGGCACTGGAAAAATGAACAAAAATGATCTTCTACTCCTAAGCAAACGTGCAGAACATACTCTGACAATTACAAATACCATCTTCAGACAGGCAGGCAAATATACAACTACATGGAAGCACCCCAGATCAAAACAATGGCATTTAATAGATTACATCATTGTCCGACAATGACACACAAGGGATGTCAGGATCACCAGAGCCATGCATGGAGCAGAATGTTGGACGGATCATAGAATGATTAGGTCAATATTGAATCCACACATTGTACCCACATGCCAGAAATGCCCCAAAACAATCAAGACATCCCCAATATTGTTAAACTAACCCATGCATCCTATCGAGACAAACTACAAAGTGCACTAGAAACCAACCTTGGTGATAACCCTGTCTCATGGGAGGAATTCAGAGACAGTACAAAACTGACGTTCTTGGATGGAAGAAAAGGGCTCACTGTGATTGGTTTGATTAAAATGATGAGGAAATCACAGTACTAATGAAGAAAAAAAATGAGGCTTTCCATTATCTGGCTAAATGATATTCAGTCAAGGTTCGCTTAGGATGGCTGATGGCAGGACAGTCATCAAAAGCAAATATGGCATGGAACAGAGATGGGTTGAACATTTCAGCCAGCTGCTGAACAGACCACCCTCAATTGAAAAAGTGCTATTAATCAGATACCTCAAAAGCCTGTTCAGTATCACCTTGACTCACTACATTCACTTGAAGAAATAGAAAAGGCAATCAGTTTGATGAGCTCAGGAAAGTCCTCGGGCAGAGATGGAATACCGACAAAAATATATAAATCTGCGTATCCAAAGGTGGTAACAGCACTCCAGAGGATCCTTACTGACATCTGGGACAACGAAGAAATGCCACAAGACTTCAAAGATGCCACAGTTATTCCTTTATTTAAAAATAAAAGCAGCAAAATGGTCTGTGATAACTACCATAGGATATGTCTCCTGTCTGTCACTGGAAAAATCTTTGCTCTTGTCCTCTTGAACCGACTGATTTCATCTGTCTCAGAAGCCAATCTACCTGAGACTCAGTGCGGATTCAGAGCTGGTCATAGCACCATAGACATGATTTTCAGTACCAGGCAAATACAAGAAAAATGTATTGAACAAAACACAAATCTGTTCAGTGTTTTCACGGATCTGACAAAAGCATTTGATACAGTCAATAGAGAACAATTATGGATGATCCTCAGCAAACTTCGTTGCCCACCAAAACTGGTAAAGATCATTCGTTTATTTCATGAGGGGATGCAAGGTCAGGTACCTTTCAATGGAGATCTCACTGACTTCTTTCCCATTTCAAATGGAGTCAAACAAGGATGCGTCCTTGCCCCTATACTGTTCAAGCTCTTCTTCACCCAAGTCCTCAACCATGCTACAAATGGGCTCAACAGAGCTATATACATCAGATACAGATACGATGGCTCAGTCTTCAATCTTACAAAGCTTAAAGCAAAAACAAAAGTAACAGAACTATGAATAAGAGAAGCACTTTTTGCGGATGATTGTGCCCTCCTAGCACACACAGAGGGAGATCTCCAGTGCATTGCAGATTGCTTCGCTGAAACATCAAAATTATTTGGCCTTACAATCAGCCTAGCAAAAACGGTGGTGTTGCACCAATCATCTTCACTGTTCCATGTCATACCCCCTAGCATGTCCATCAGTGGAATCCAACTAAAGCAAGTTGACAGTTCTACCTATCTCGGCAGCAACATCTCCAGTGATGGATCTCTTGACAAAGAGATCATGAACAGGGTACAAAAAGCTTCTCAGTCATTAGGAAAGTTACATAACAAAGTCCTGAAATCCCACAACATGACCCTCTCAACAAAAATAAAACTTTTTCATGCTTTTGTGCTCACATCTCTCCTCTCTGGACACCATATAAATGGCATATCAAACAGCTAGAGGCCTTCCATATGCGGTCTCTGGGCACCATTATGAGGATTCACTGGCAGAACAAAATTACCAACCTAGAGATTCTCCAAAAGTCAAATGCCATAAGCATTGGGGCCATGCTGATAAAAGCCCAACTATGCTGGGCTGGACACATCATTAGGATGCCTGAATATTGACTCCTCATAAAAATGTTCTTTGGAGAATTGGCACAAGGACATTGGAATGAAGGTCGCCCCAGAAAGCACTACAAGGGCAGTATCCAAGAACAGCACACGCTTTGGTGCAACAAAACTGGATGTTCTTGAGAAGGCGATGTTAAATAGATCAGCCTGGCGACACCCAGCACTCAGAGTTTTCTTAAGCCTTTGAAGAGGACGGAAATAATCAATTGTTAGCTGCAAAGGAAAAGCATCATACTACGGCTATAGCTACCAAGACGCTCATCAATGACTGTCTGCCCAATCTGCTCATGAGCATGCACATCATGCTTTGGATTTCAGAGTCACTCCAGAATCCACAAAAAGAGAGAGCATGAAAACATCATCATCGAACCGATGGACCACACACACCAGCTATTCGCATACCACAAATACAACGCAGCTACAACCAATGTGCAAACCACAAATATCATAATCTATACATTTATTGTCGGCTGTAAATATGTGATTTCACTGAATTTCAGCAATTACAAGTGCTTCATCCTTTCCTTTAGCCAGGCGGCAATATAAATATGTTTAATTAGTTAACGCACCCTGCCAATTACAACATCTGAGGACAGCTGAGACTGTCAGTCCTAATTATTTTAATATTCAAGAGAACCACTTTAACATAACAAGATAATTACTCATGGATAAGGGTTTACAAGAGCCAAAACCTTTCCTTTATTTTCTGTATTGGTAGCCTGGCTCTTGTTATATTTCTAGGCACATCTTCAATTTAAGATGAAAAATTGTAATTTGTGAGAGCCCCACATGTGAGAAGAGAAATAATAACTATGTGCAATAGCTGTTAACAGTATAGCAAAGTACATTTACTATGTATAACATGCAATTAAGTTATAAATGGAATCCAAGAGAACCAGTTTATTTATTGTAAATGATAAGTTTAGATGCACTGAATTCATCAGCTAAGAAAAAAATACTGTTCTTTGTGTTGCACTTTAATCCACCACTAAATGTCAATTGTCCTTTTGTTACTGTAGCTTGTTTTCTTTTGTGAGTACTTAAATTCTTTTCCCATTGTCCCACTGGTCTTAATGTGACTAGCAATGTAAGGACTATCAATATGATTTAAGGTTGAAATTTTTTATCAGTTATACATTGCTATTATGGCAGACCCAAAGAATCATCTTCTAAGGGCTCTTCTGACTATTTTATATATATGCATATATTGATTGAACAGGTAACTCTTTGTTAAAAAAAGAGTTTCTGCTGCCCTGATGGACAATAATCTATGTATTGGCCTCTTGATGTATACTTACAGGGATGTGTATGCTCACAGACTACCCTGCCTCTAAAGAAAGGGTAAGTTTTATTGCATAACTAGTTAAATGTTTTGAACATCTGTCTCTTTCTCTGTACCTATTAATTGTGCTATAATGGGAATGCAGCATATTTCAACTACTGGAACTACTGAGCAGTAAATGGTCCATTCTTGGATTCTGTATCAATACAAATCTTCTTTTAAGGAACCCATATGTCACCCAACACATTATGTGTGCATCTGTCATACACTTCCTAAAGGGAGAATGGGAAGGTCAGATATCAGTATTCCATACGAGATATGTAGGATTATAATATGGGCAGATTAAGGACCTAATCATGCAGTACTTCTGCAAAGGACACTCCCATTGAGTTTGTTGGATTTTGGGTTATCCCTTCCTAATCAGACTTGTACAATGAGTAGGGTATGCACCATCTGGAAATTTTATCCAGTCATCAGTTCTGGTCCTGTAGTAGCCAATTATTAAAGCTAAACTCATTTAAAAGTGCTAAGCTGTTAATTGACGAATATTGAGGAAGACCTTATCACTGGATACAATTTGAATTTTTTTATTCATTATCCATTCCTTTTGGATCATATATAGTATTTGTAACTCCTCTTGCAACCCCCGCTCCTCCTCCCCAGAATACACAGAGGAAATCTTTTCTAGCTATAGCATCATAAATCACTACATATAAATCATATAGCATCACTACATTTTATTTAAAGGGGTAAAACTCAGTATGTCTACAACTGGGTTTTAATTTAAACACAAATGTTGTAAAGACAGTGCATAAGAACATAAGAACGGTCTTACTGGGTCAGGCCAAAGGGCCATCTAGCCCAGTATCCTGTCTTTCAACAGTGGCCAATGCCAGGTGCCCCAGAGGAAATGAACAGAACAGATGATCACCAAGTAATCCATCCTCTGTCGCCCATTCCCAGCTTCTGCCAAACAGATGCTAGGGACACCATCCCTGCCCATCCTGGCTAATAGCCATTGATGGACCTAGCCTCCATGAATTTATCTAGTTCTCTTTTGAACCCTGTTATAGTCTTGGCCTTCACAACATCCTCTGGCAAAGAGTTCCACAGGTTGACTGTGCATTGTGTGAAATATCTAAATGGTTGTGATGAGTAGGTGCCATTAATCCAAATAATAGGCAAATGTTAAAGGAGACAGAAATATAGTGTTCGCAAAGTTAGATTAATTTAAAATACAACCCTGGAGTTATATTCACCAATTACAGGAATGGCATTTAGCTGTAACCCTCCCCCTCAATTCATAAAAAACAAATCCCAGCCATATTTATGTATTGGGAATATGAGCTGGGGCTCATAGGAAAATAGGACACGAGCTGGGAAAGCAATTCAACAGGACATTAGGCTGCTTTTATTCCATTACCAAGTCACAGCACTCAGATATGGCCTCACACTACACAGACGGAAGGATTGTTTTTCCCAGATGGGGTTCAATAATTAGATATTTTTAATGAAGACCTGGACAATGATTGAGGCTTGGATGCTGTTGACTGGGATAAAGTAACAGAAGGCAGATGAAGCAATTTGCTAATCTGTCTGGTGGCACAAAGTCAACCCCAATTAACACATTTGTCAAAGGTGAATCACATTCCTTTAGTGGTGAAGGGCTAGACATGCAGCCATCCCAAGCATATGGGGAGTGTACACTTCAACCGACACAACACATCACTTCCATGGGTGGGAGTGCCCAAACTGCACTACAGAATCCTATAAGAGTTAGAGATGGGAAATATCTGCTAGATCAGGGGTAGACAACCTATCGTATGTGCATTGAAGGCAGCACGTGAGCTGATTTTCAGTGGCACTCACACTGCTCGGGTCCTGGCCACTGGTCTGGGGAGATCTGCATTTTAATTTAATTTTAAACGAAGCTTCTTAAACATTTGAAAAACCTTATTTACTTTACATACAACAATAGTTTAGTTCTGTATTATAGACTTATAGAAAGAGACCTTCTAAAAACATTAAAATGTATTACTGGCACGCGAAATCTTAAATCAGAGTGAATAAATGAAAACTCGGCACAGCACTTCTGAAAGGTTGCTGACCCCTGTGCTAGATAGTTCAGTCCATATCCCTGCCAAAATATTACCACTAGTGCATTGCTAGCTTTTAGTCTTTGGTCCAATCCATTTTCAACTGTTCCAGGCAATGGCACTTGACATGCAGACTGGTACCCCAGGCATTTCTGGTCAATTACAGTAAGAATGATCATCTTTCTCTGTGCCCCTTGCCTACCATCATACACACTGGACAGTCTTAAAACTCAGTAAATTCAGGATATCCCAAGCCAGCACCAATTTGTAAAATAAAACAGTGTAATCCACTGGCAAATATTAAGAAGATTTACTTATCCCCAGACTACACTAAATTACTAAATTAAGAAAGCAGGGAATTTAAGCACTAATACCGTATGAAGACACCAAAGAAACAAATACCAAATCCCTGCTAAAATTCCTGATGAGACAAACACATAATTCATCTCCAAGCAAGACAAATTCCACTTAAATTTCAGACAGACAAAGACAGTTATTTGTTCACTACACAAACATATGGCTGAATTTCTACCAGAAGAAATCTAAATAAATTCCAAATGGACAGACTACACATGATAAGAACAAAATATGCAGCATGGATATCACATGTGGCCTTCACACATAAAATATATGCTCAAAGCATGTGTATCACTACATACCAGTATTGTATACAGGAACTGAAATACCTATTGAGCAGAAAAGAAAGGCATGAATTCCTGGAAGTATCAATCTACATTATTCTTGGCAAAACAAAATCATATTGGTCCTGCCAGAACAAAATTGGAAAGTGTGAATTCCTGGCAATACAAAGATAACAGTGAAGTTCCTAGCCAAAAAAGTACATCATTCTTGGTGAGACAAGCATATTGTATGGCTTGATTTGCTGATAAGACAAATTTGCATTAGTGGAGAAGTAATACCATACAGAAGGGGCAACAAGAGAAAACACTATCGTTCAAACAAGTCTTTCACTTTTCTTTATGAACCATATCACAATGATATATTTCACATCCACAAATGAGTAGCAGGTCTTTCCTTGTGGGAATATTTTCTGCAGTTTGAGGAGAGACGGAAAAAATAATTAATATCTTCATCACACAGGTTGCAAATTTCCAAAATACAGAAACAAAAGCTTCCATAAAAATGTCACAGACTTCAGGAAGAGTGTTCTGCACATTGACTTATCAGTCATGAGAACCTCAAATCTGTTAAAAAATAAAGCCATAGTTATAAAAAGTACAGGACATTACCATATGTCGATTATCAAAGGCCAGCAAGTGATTGCAACTTTGTTGTCAAGCTTGCAATGCACAAAATTCAATATTTGTCTGTAACCTTGTTTGTGTTCAGGATGCTTGAATCTTCTCCTTCATCTATATTAAAGTCTAACTGAAAATGCCATGATGAGGTTTTTTTCCTGACTGATTAAAACCACTTCACTGATGCAGAATGCCTCTATTTCTTGTGATGCTTTACCTTGCTTTGGCAAGATGTAACAAATGTTGTCTGTGCTATTCTCCTGTAGATTTTCTTAACTGAGACATATTCTTTCTTCATGTGTTTAGTTGTAAATGTACAGAATGGGAGGAGAAATTCTGTGATTACCATGAATAGGACAATGATTTTGTCACCATGGTTTTTCATAGATACTGTATGCTGAGAAGGTCAGAAATCACAGAAACCCACTTTTAAAACACCAACATTTTTTATTTTAAATAACCTATGTTTGACCATTCTTAGTGAGACTAAGAAGAGCACCTGTCCCGAGGTCACAGGGTTGAACACAGATGCTGGAACGGACCTTTGTAAATCAAACCTGACCTTCCAAATGTTTAAGAATAAAACTTGGCTGTTTTTAGCCTAAGAAGAAGAGAACTCATTACCCCCTGGGGAACTCTTTGCGCCTCTGTGGTGCTGTCACTGAGATCATGTTGTCTATTACACCAGGTGCAATGGATTACAACAGATGACGTGCAGCTCAAAACACTCTTGGGGATCAATCCTCAGGGTGCTGAGCACACTGGTCTCCATCAAGGAAATCATTTCAGCAGGTGAGCAGTTCCAGTGAGCATGGGCATAAGCGCTTTTCTAGACTGAAGTCTCCAGTGAAGTGTGTATGCCTGTTTACCTCTCCCCGCCAACCAGTTATCCCAAGATGTTGAGTTAAAGATAATATTTAAATGCCATTTCATTCCTGTGTCTATTCTGATAACAGAATGAAAAGCAAACACAGTACAATTTTGTTACCTAAACATTTGGTTAGCTGAAAACCCTCCACAGAAAAGAAAGGATGAGCATGTTATAATGTGTTTCAGTGCATTCCTTACCAAGACAACTGATAAACGTTAGATTTGGAAAACTGGATAAAATTAAAATGCATAAACTAAAGTTCCCCCAAACGAGATAGAGGGTTTGATTCTCCACTAAAATACCCGTTGTGGGGTGATTGATCCCAATGCAGAAAGTACCAGAGCAAAATGGAGAGGGCTGAGACAGAACGATTCTAATTAGAGGATAGGAAAGGAGATGGGGAAACAGGATGGGAGTAGGGGGTGATATAACACAACATCATTGTAGGGGTAATCACCTGTGTCATGGTTGATGCGGGTATTAACTGGAGGTGATGTTTACTGGATGTCTGCTCTAGCTCCCATTGAACTTAACAGGAGTCTTTCTACTGGCATGAATTGGAGCTGGATCAGGCCCTATTGACATGGTCCTGTGAGACAACAGATGCCCCCAACTCCTACTGAATTAAATGAAAGATGAAATTGCTCAGCTCCTCATAGGATCAGACCATAAATGACCCATATCAGGCTTTAGTGAGACATGCTAGACAATTTCCTATGTTAGCTTCTACTTCAAATACAGCTACAGACGTGTCTTCAGCAGTGTTCTCCTCACTGTAGAATTCTGGGTCCTGTAATTTATTTTCAGTTTTTTGCTCTATGTATTCTGAAAGTAAAGTCTCAGATGATTACCCCCCCCCCAACTGAGTAACACTAACTACATAACTCCAGGGACAGGTGTGAAACCCATCCTGCTGCTCCGACGGAGGAGCTTCTATTTATTCTTTAGCTGCAAATTAAATACTAAATCTTGCCCCTTCATATCTGAAACTTTAATTACTGTTGCACTACCCTCAATACTTTTCATTCCTTTCTCCTCTCTGGAATCTCCCTGTGGCTGTTTTTCATCTCTACTCCTAAAGAGAAGATTTCCACTCTTCAAAAGAGATAATAGCAAATGATTAATTGATTCCAGGAGGTGAAGCATTCTAACATTCCTTTATCAGAAACCATTGTATAAGATTTTAAATTGTGATTTAGGAAACTTTTATTTCTACATCAATGTCATCAAGAGCTGAAAAAAACTATGTATTTCTTGGCTGATCTCAGAGGTAAATTGCCAGTGATATCATAATAGCAACTGGTTCTTGTAAACTACTCTCCACTGTCTATTCTCATTTCAACTTTTTGATTATTATAATTTGGGGGAACATCTTGTCTAACATCTTCAAGAACAGTTTGTGTGTATGCTGGAGGTGTCATTTTCGTTCAGGCTTAGTGTGATGGGGTGGATTAGGCCCTGAGGCCTCAAGGCCCTGCCATACCCAGAAAAGGGCAGTAGAAGGAGTCTTCCAAGCAGCCCAGAGTGGCAGCATTGGACACAGCCAATCAGAGAGGGGCTGCAGGAAGCAGCCAATCCAGGCCCAGCAGGCCCATATTAAAGGAGCTGCAGTGCAAAGCAGAGTTCAGTTCTTTGCTGGAACTGGAGGTGTGTGGATGGTGTGCCAGGCTGGCTAAGGGAGCTACAGAACCATGACAGAATACTGCTGGCTGAGACCAGTGGGAGTGAGAAGGAGCTCTAGGTTGGCAGCTGGGACTCAATCAGTACAAGGCCTTGAGGTAGGGTTGAAGAATATGTTGGGGCCATGGAGAAGTGGCCCAGGGAATCATAACAGCAGTGTAGCTTAATTAAAGGGACATGGTGGATGGCTGCTCTCTTTAGGATCTCTGGACTGGGACCCAGAGTAAAAGGTGGGCTTAGGTCCTCTCCACCAGCTACTGATGAAGTGGTCTGGACTTTGATTCACCACCAGAAGGGGAACTGAACTGTTTAGCAGCCCCACTGGAGAGCTAGGGCCAGAAAGGCTCAGAGATACCAAGAGCCTCCAAAGAGGGAGCCCTGAGGGCATGGCCCCACACCAGGGCCAGGACTGGTTGAAGAGCAAGGACAATTTGAGAGAGCCCAGAAGGGGCTGAGAGACAATCCGAACCAGTGTACTGAGATAGGCCCTATTGGCCAGACTGAAGACTGAGCCTAGGGATAGGACTGCAGATAAAGTGACCTTACAGAGGGCACTGAGATAGGCTCCCTGTTGGACTTATACCCAGGAAAGGGTTTGATTTTTATCTCGCATTCAGATGGTATGTGACTCGGCCCAGAGGATTAACTCACTAAGACCCCACCAAAAGCTGGAGAGAAAGTGCAGGCACATGCATTTGGACAAGTCGCTCACAAGAGGTGAATGCCACCCTGTTACACTTAGACATTAGCATCTTTTGACCAGTAAACACTAGTCAAGCTACCACAACTATAATCTTAGGGCAAGTTTGTAAGAAATAGGATTCTGAAGTTAGGCTCCTAAATCCATAGTCCATACCTAAATGAGTAGCCTCATTTTCAAAAGTACTGAGCACTCAGCAGTTTTCATTGTGGTGAAGAATAGTCTTCTGGCCTAGGTGACACCTTCAGCCCAAGAAATATCATTACATCAAATAAATACTGAAATAATTTTGTTGTGTTACAGGGTGCTTAAAAATATTCAGAGCTTTATACTCCTCTAGTTGCCTCAGCTGCCAAGTTTGTATTGGCTCCTCCTCAGCAGGTGACATCTGTGACCATGTTGCCTAATCTGATCTTAAAACACCAGCTCCTGGGATCATGTGATTATGAGCAAAACTTAGTTTTCACTAAAAAAAAAATTCCGAGCTCCTCTGGTTGTGGAGGAACAAAATTAGAACAGAAACCAGAAAGGCTGTAAGCCAGAAGGCAAATTAAAAGAACCAACTATTGATTATTTTTAACATTTTTTGATTTGGGGGGCCTGGCTCTTGACTTTGGAATGCTGTGGGTTGGCAGTAATGTGAAGCACAGTTAGTGCAGTTCAAAGAAGGACTAACTGAAGGTTCTGTCTCTTGCCTTATTTTTCAAAGTTTGCACCAGCTCCAGTGCTCTTCCGCCAGGCTTGTCGCTTTCTCACTGCATCATCAGCACATTGTTCAAAGTGTTCGGGGAGCCAAGTGAAGGGACGGAAGAAGATACCTCTCCTGTAGTTTAAGTCTCCCAATGTTACTTCCACAAACTAATGAAGCAGAGAAGAGCACACAGCAGGTCTCTAAGAAGTTAAGGGGTGGGTATGTGGTTTTGAAGCATGCTGTAGGCCATAGGTATATTGTTGTACCTCTAAAACCTCTCCTCCTCATTCCCCCTTCTCCAGCAGAATCCGAGTTGGTGGAGGCAAATATACATCATCTCTCATGGATCCCATGTCACTCAATTCTCTGGATATAACCTAATGAACATCTCTGCAAGCAGGAAAAGAACATGCCCCTACATGTAGGCTGCACTGTACCAAATAATCATCATAAATAATTAGCACTTACAGTATTTGGCTCTTTGCATTCCCAAATCACTACAGAACATTACGGCTTGCTTCTCAGGTGCTGAAGTGTTGCATTGTTATATATAATGTGAGGAGAATTAAACACTCCAAAGCTGTACAGTTATAACCCAATGACACACCTGCTAACTACTCTGAATACTCACTGGTCAATTTGAAGGCTTTACAAATAATAAGCTATGAGTAGCAACATCCTGTTAATAATTACCAAAAAAAGTAGAAAAACATCACAAAACAGCAGAGCATCCATCCAATTCCTGTGGTTAGATGGAAATAGAGAATGGAAACCAATATGCATTTTAATAAATCTCTTGTCACAAGTACTCTCATACTGTACTCATCTACTGTGTGAAATGTGTTTTGAAGCTTCTGAAAATTAAAAGGAAGGGATGGGATCTATGTTCTGGTGGGTTTTTTCCTCCTTCTTGTGGGCAAGGGTGATCTTGTCAATATAGTGTAGTTGGACTTTCAGAAAGCCTTTGACAAGGTCCCTCACCAAAGGCCCTTAAGCAAAGTAAACTGTCATGGGATAAGAGGGTCCTCTCCTGGATTGGTAACTGGTTAAAAGATAGGAAAAGTAGGACTAAATGGTCAGTTTTCACATGGAGAGAAATAAATAGCAGGGTCTCCCTAGGATCTGTACTGAGACCTCTCCTATTCAGCATATTCATAAATAATCTGAAAAAGGAGTCAACAGTGAGATGGCAAAATTTGCAGATGGTACAAAAATGACTTAAATCCAAAGATGACTACAAATTGTTACAAAGGGATCTCACTAAGCTAGGTGACAGGGCAAGAAAATGACAGTTGAATTCAATACTTATAAGTGCAAAGTAATGCACATTGGAAAATATAATCCCAACTACACGTATAAAATGATGGGGTCTAAATTAGCTGTTACCACTCAAGAAAGAGATCTTGGAGTCATGATGGACAGTTCTCTGAAACATCCACTGAGGGTACAATGGCAATGAAGAAAGCTAACAGAATGTTAGGAAAGGGATAGATAATAAAATAGAAAACATCATAATGCTACTATATAAATTTATGGTACCCCTAGTCCTCAAATACTGTGTGCAGTTCTGGTCTTCCCATCTCAAAAAAGATATATTGGAATTGGAAAAGGTTCAGAAGAGGGCTACAAAACTGATTGGGGTATGGAACAGCTCCCATACAAGGAGAGATTAAAAAGACTGGGCCTGTTCAGTTTAGAAAGGAGATGACTAAGGGGAATATGATAGAGAACTATAAAATCATGAATAGTGTGGAAAAAGTGAATATGGAAGAACGAGGGGTCACCCAATTAAATTAATAGGCAGCAGGTTTAAACCAAACAAAAGGAAGTAGTTCACACAACCCATAGTCAATCTGCAGAACTAGTTGCCAGGGGATAGTGTGAAGGCCAAACTATAACTAGGTTCAAAAAAGAATTAGATAAGTTCATGCAGGACTGGTCCATCAACAGCTACTAGCTAATTGGTCAGAGATGTAACCCCATGCTTCAGGTGTCCCTAAATCTCCAACTGCCAGAAGCTGTTTTGAGTGCAGGGTTGTACTGGGTCTTTGCGATGGTTGGATGATATTGCACTGACTTCAGTAGGGCCAGGATTCTACCCAAGGTGTTTAGAAAAGGAGATCTGCAAAGCTGTTATGTGACTCGAGGGCCATTTCCAAATGCAGAGCTTGAAGGAAAGTTTTCAATGCCACATACACCAGCGTTTGTCACTCCAGCAGATCTGGACAGAAGGCTTTCATTTTTATTCACCAAACATCTTCATGTTTTTGACTACGATCAAACAGAGGAATTCTGACGGCAAACCCTTTTGTTCTATAATATCATTTCATGTCGGTTTGGTGTGTTAATCAAAGTGTCAGGCATGGCAGAAAAGAACTCATTCAATCCCCAAATGAAGAGAAATTTGAACTTTTTACAACCGATGAGCTTTTTCACAAAGTAATTATTTCACTTCCCTGAAAGATTACTGATTATTCACAGAGGGAAAAACGAAGAGAGGGGGCTTTTATCTTCTCTATGTTCCTACAGTTCTTGTGCAAACTTATACTTGTTACCATGAAAAATGACAAGTTTGCCATCTGATCAAAATGTTAACAAGGTGAGTGTCAGTGAGATGGATCACTCACTCTCACTGCAAGCCAGAACATGAGGATACATTGATATTTCTCAATATAGTCACTGCTTCCCCAATGTTCACTAACAACATTTCTACTTCGAGTGTAATAAATCACGCAGAAATAACAAGCCGTACAGGATCTCTAGCATATGATAGATTTGTCATAATAGCACTATCTGCAAGGTAGAAAACAATTGGTGATGATCTATAGAAAGACCTAATCAACTGCCATTTGCTATAATATGCCAGATGAAGCCAAGACATGAAATCCAGAAGGGTTCTTTAACCACTCCCCTCACACACACAGCGAGCCCAGCTAGGAAAGGGACAGGAGGAATGAATGAGCAGCGGGGGTCAGAGAAGCAGAGAGGAAAGTTAACAGCATGCCTCAGATGCAATCATTAAATTATACACTGCTGAACAAGGCGAGGATAATCACAGCCGCTGAATAGTTCCTTAACACTGATCAAAGGTTTTGCAGAGTCCATTACTTTATTTCCCCTTTATTTCTTTTTCATTGATTTCAGTGTTTTACAAAGCACTTACATGAAAGTGAAACACAACGCTATCAGGAGGGAGTAACCAACGAGAAAATGCCCATATGGAGTTGGAAGGGAGCCTCCACATACCGAGGGCAGCATTTGCTGGGACGCTCCAGCTGCTTTGTGCTGCTCTGGTGACGCAAAGCAAATGGCTGCTTCACATCCCCGGCATGGCGCAAAGCCGCTAAAGAGTCTTAGGTCCTAGAGTTCTCACTAAAGCACAAACAATCCGCCAGATACCCCCTTTTAGGGAGCAAAACCCTACAATCTCCTAGTGGCACAGGGAAAACATACGGGACTACAAGCAGTTCAATTCCATTTCTGCCAACACAGATACTCGGCACGATATCATCACCATGATCTCTTCACAAGGAACTCAATGTCTGCCCATGTGTTAGAACCTTTTCATTCGCCTGTAAAACTCCCAGCCTTCTGAGATCTCTAGTCTCACCCCTAGGGAGATATTTTCTAGGTCTAGACAGTAGCTGGGCTAATACTGCACTGATTATGCCCCGTACAACCCCATGGGCTTCCAGCTGGGTTGCAGAGAATGTACGGTAAGTCAGAATAAATCCCGTCCCCACCCCACCTGTCATTTCAAGCAAACCTCTCCAAGTGGACTGCAGATACGTTCATAGCAGATAACGTTT
Source organism: Chelonoidis abingdonii (assembly GCF_003597395.2). Lineage (NCBI taxonomy): Eukaryota > Metazoa > Chordata > Testudines > Testudinidae > Chelonoidis > Chelonoidis abingdonii. The sequence continues at coordinate 38,996,883 of NC_133785.1, read as the reverse complement.
ACTCATGCTGTGGGATGCAGCGCAATGAATCTACCTAGACAAAGGAAGATTTGGTTTAAAATATCAGAACACAAATTCAATCCATTTGCCTTACAAGACATAAGTGAATCATTTTAAAGAAATGGTGGGAAGATGATTGGTGTGCAGTTCACTGAATATTAAATGAATGGAAAGGGCACATTGCAGACAATCAAATATCCAGGGGTATAATTTACTTTTCATTCATGTCCCCATGCACTGTTCATAAAAGGATACAAAACATTCTGGCATGAAAGGAGGGAGAAGGGACGAGCCAGGAGAACGAGAAGGAACATGGCCACCCCATCCACTGTTGTGTATCGCCTTTCAAGATGAAACTATCACATCGATGTTAAGTACAGAGTTTACAGACAACAAGCGTCAGTGCTACGACACACCGGTAGCACTAGCACATCTGGGGTACTGGGGCTATTCGCCTCTTCATACGCTTGCCTTACTCCCATTGCCTCTAATGGGAGGCACGCACACACACACGCGTATATACATGCTGCACTTCTACACACACACGCTGCACTTCTCCAGTCATCTTTTCCCAGAGCAGAAGCCATTTTCTCCAACATGGCCACCCCATCACAATGTAATACTTTGCCTTCCAATTTATTAAAGCCTATTGCTAAAGAAAGGGCTTGCACAAGTTCACGTATCACGAGACCCACAAAGCAAACTATATAATCAATCCACCCAAGTCCTCTATGGTGCAAAGGATGGTGGAAGTATGTTTCAAATATCCATTGGATTAATACAAGCATTTCCTCCCCAGGTTCCTATTTTGCGTACTGTAGGTTAGGGCTGCAGATGAATTCCTGTTTGGTGGGGCATTAAGGGAAACAGCATTGCTGTGTACATATAAACTCACCAGCACGTATTAATCATCCTTCTTCCTCTTCCCACACTTCTTCACTGGGCCAGGTTCACTAACATACGCTATTAATTCAAGGGAAGAACTAAAAGTCCCTCTTTCCTTTCCTGGGAAGCTACAAGATTGTGGCATTTATGGACAGAAGATTTCTCCAGCATAGAGCAATTCAGTCCCCAACCAAGAGCAAAAGGTATGATTTTGTACAAATATTTTACCATTGCTTGCAGTGTTTAGGCTATTTTCAAAGCACCTAAGGGAGTTAGGCACCGAATTAGCTCCCTTTGGCTCCAGTGAAAATCCTACCCTTAAATGCCAACATTGTTAACATTTTTAAAAGATATTACCTCATTCACCCTGTCTCACTACCATTGTTAACTGTTTCACTGCCATTCATTTTAGCAGTAGCATCCAGCCAGTGTGTGGAAGGATGGATTTGAGCACCCTTGAAGGAGAGGAATGGGGGTGAGAACGATGTGTGTGGTGGAGGTGGCCAATACCCTAGTAAGCTCCATGTTCCCTCTACAGTCTTATCGCTCCCTATCTGTTACCCTGATGCCCACCACATCACAGAAGCACATTGTCCACAGCTCCCCATCCCACACAGCTTTGTTCCCACCATGCTCACTCACAGATATCTGTGCTCCCCAGCTCCACCAACACTTTCGGATAGTTAGAGCTGGGGACACTATGCTGGGAGGGAGACCAGTGTGGCGTGTTGGGGATGGGGGAGAGATAGATATTGGGCTAGAACTTCCAAACTGGCAGTATATCCACCCTGGGGAAACAGTGGGTCACTGCCAAAGGGACTAAGGGTTGGAAGGTGTTGAGGGAAAGGTTTTCTCCAGATCCTGAATGGCTTCAGTTTATACCTATTCATCAACGCTTTCCCCTTTTAGGGCTCATCCTGCAAGGTGCACTGTGCTCTCTTGTGAGGTGCTGGACACCCTCCACTCCCATGAAGTAGAAAGGCCCTCAGCACCTTCCACCCTTAGGCTTTGTTTTTAGCTACGGTACATGTGTATTAACATTTGTAAGGGGACTGTTGCCCCCTAACTAACATTCAGTAGGGGTGTTTGGTTGCTAGCTCCCAGCACTAAAAAGGGAGGGGTGGATGGGAAATCAGGAACCTGAGACTGACAGTCTCCAGGAACAATGCGGAGAAGCCATGCTCCAGATCAGCCTGATTTACAGGGCGGGCAGGCTAATCAAGGAGTCAGGAGGCCAGGGGGGTCCTGTCCTCCGTGTGAGCTGGAATTGTCTGAGTCAGATGGAGTAGAGCCGAGCTAAGGTGAGAGCAGAGACCCGAGCTAAGCTGCTAGGAGCAGAGTTGCAGCCCAAAAAGCCAGAGCACAGCCCAGAGAGAGCAGACCTGCCCTGGGAGCGGAGCTGCAGCAACCAGAGCCAGAGAGGCCAGACAAGCAGCCCAGGAAGCAGGTGAGGGCTGGTCTACACTAGGGGAGGGGATCAATCTAAGATTCGCAACTTCAGCCACGTGAATAGTGTAGCTGAAGTTGAAGTATCTTTAGATTGAGTTACCTACCATCCTTACGGTGCGGGATCGACGTCCGCGGCTCCCCCTGTCGACTCCGCTGCCGCCGTTCACGTTGGTGGAGTTCCGGAGTCGACAGCAGCTCGTTCAGGAATGGATATATTGCGTCTAGATGAGACGCGATATATTGATCCCCGAGAAATCGATTGCTACCCACCGATACGGCAGGTAGTGAAGACGTACCCTGAGAGCTGAGAGAGAGTCACAGAAGCAGCCTGCAGAGCAGACCTGTCCTGGGAGCAGAGCTGCAGCAACCAGAGCCAGAGAGGCCAGAGAAGCAGCCCAGGGAGCTGAAGGCAGAGCAGCAGCAGCAGCCGTGCTGAGGCAGTGTGCAGCTGGGGCTGGAGCAGCCCGGAGCTGGGTGCGGTGAGCAGCTGGGGAGAGCGAGGGGGACCCTGGGCAGTGGGCCCAGCACAGGGAGACACCTCAGCCAAGAGGCTCTGCAGGCCAGACTTGGAGGGGGATCATAACCCTGACAGAGTGGGGGTGACACTGGGGAGAAGGGTCCTGACACCCAGAGCTCAAGAGAGTGTGGCCACCGCCAGAGCAAATGTCCAACCCGCAGCGTCCCTGCAGCACAGTCAGGGCCTGAGAAGGAGGCCTGGGACCTACAAGGAACAGACTGTGAAGTGCCCTAGTGTGCAGAGACACTGTTTGTGATGGTCCCTGCCACAGAGCGGGGTGATGTGTTTTCCTGTAACCTTTCCCATTTTTCTTTATTCTTTTTTAAAATTAATTGTTAATGAAATAACTTGTATTTGCTTTAAATTGTATGATGTGATCAGTGGGTCAAGGAGATGCGCAGTGCAGAGAGAGTACCCCGAAGTGGGGACACCCTAGCCCCTGTCTCGGGTGATCACAGCAGGAATCCTGGGCCCAGCCTTGTTGGGGTTACGAGGACTCTGCCAGACAGGAGAGTGGAAGGGGAGTCCTCTGGGTAAAGGAAGTGGGAGCGAGGACTCAGATCCTTTCGCTAGCCCACTTCACCGGGGTAGTGCAGAAGCCAGGAAAGTTCCCCACAATAGCGGGACCATTCCCTCGCTTAAACACTGTATATGTTGAGACCCTGCCCCCTGCCCTCACTCTCCTGGGACACTTTCACAGTGAAGGGTTCTCCCCCCTCCAGATGTTGGACACTTTCATCTTCCAGAGCAGGAATCCTTTGCTATGGAAAAGTCACCAGGAGAGCAGGGATGAGGGTGAGGGATAGCTCAGTGGTTTGAGCATTGGCCTGCTAAGCCCAGGGTTGGGAGCTCAATCCTTGAGGGGGCCACTTAGGGATCTGGGGCAAAAATCAGTACTTGGTCCTGCTAGTGAAGGCAGGGGGCTGGACTCAATCACCTTTCAAGGTCCCTTCCAGTTCTAGGAGATAAATAAATATATGGAGATATACCTATTTTTTAACATACAATGTGTTAATACAGACTTCATGTAGTTAAAAAAACAAAACAAAGGGCAGTAGACCAGAACAAAACAAAGTGCCTAACAATGGCCAAGCTCCCACCTGGTACGAGATTGACAGTTTAGAACACACCCCATTTGGCCCAGCTTTACAGTTTTCCCTGTGGAAATAGCACCATTTTATACAGGCTTTCGCAGATCTAAGGTTAAGGAGATGAAGGAGAAAGTATTAATGAGATTCCAATGGAAAAACAAGGTTATTAGGAGTAGGGACCATTTCAGCACATTGTCCTCACTCACCAGCACAGCAATGGGAAATTGAGTTTCAGGCAATCTCCAAGGTGGTGCTTAGTGGAGAAAACCTGTCTTAGCAGGTTGTCTTCTTTTCCTTTAATTACATCACCCTAATGAGCAACTTCCCCCCTTACCTCCCCAAAGCAAATTTATTTCCTGAGACCGAACAATAGTAATGACCGTATAGAAAGGCTCACCAGGCACGAGAGGAGAGGAAATAACAGCAGCTCAAAATGACAAGAGGTTGCAAAAAGTAGTGGCAACAAAACAGTTCTTCCATGCCTTGTTGTCTGTCGCACTTGAAACCAGAGTCAAGGCTGTTAAGCAGTGAAACTAATTATTTAGCTTGCATAACTGCTCTTGTTCTATCCCTGTGTCTTATTTCTCTCTACACATGGTAAAGTACAATATTTTGACAGTTATTTGAAATAAACAAAGTGTTGATACGTACCATCCAAAAGGTCTCTGTACACATGCAGCAAAAATTAGTCAGCCTCATGTCCTTGTATAAATGATTAATGGAGAAAAATCACATGCAAATCTAATCCTACCAAGTGTCAGTACAGCTTGCTGTGGTATAATGCATAAGGACAAAAGGTTGGCTTTTCAAAATTCCCTAACTCAATTGGCATTTGATTCCCATTGAAAATCAATGGGAGTCAGGGCTTTAGCAGTCTGAGATTTGAAAATGTCATCAGAAATCCATCCTTGCGCAGAGGACCAGCACACGGCCTTACAGCCATATAATCCTACTAGTGTCTTGCAGGACTCCAGTACAGCACAGGGCTTTTACTCGGCCACTCGCACAGGGGTAGATTTTACCCAAGTCCAGTGCAACCATTTAGGTCACCTAGGCAGTCGCCTAGGGCACTAGGATTTGGGGGGTGGGATTTTCTTCGGCAGCGGCCGCGGTGGCCGGATCTTCAGCCACTTCGGTCGCCACCAGCACTTAGGCGGAGGGAGCTGGGGCAGGGGAGCACGGGGTGGGCCGCCTGCAGCAAGTAAGGTGGGGGGACGGCACGCAGGGGAACTCCCTGGTCCAGCTCACCCCTGCCCCGCCTCCTCCCCGAGCACACCGTGGCTGCTTCACTTCTTCCACCTCCCAGGCTTGCAGCACCTAAGCTGATTGGCACCACAAGCCTGGGTGACTGGAGAAGTGAAGCAGCCACGGCGTCCTCGGGGAGGAGGCAGAGCAGGGGTGAGCTGCTTCACTTCTCCCGCCTCCCAGGCTTGCAGCGGAGGGCGGGGGGGTGGGGAGCTGCCTCATGGGGGGTGCCTCAGGGCGAGGGGGAGAGCTGCTGTGCGGGGGGGATGCCTCAGGGCGGGGGTTCAGGGACGGAGGAGGGCGCAAGGTGGAAGTTTCACCTAGGGTGCGAAACATCCTTGCACCAGCCCTGATTTCACTCTAAGTAAATAAATGCTATGGGCCAGGTCCTCAAGTGGTGTACATTGGAGTGGCTCATGGACTTCAATGGAGTGGTGCCACTTTACCTCAGCTCAGGATCTGGCTATATAAATTCCGGGAATATCGGTTTCTAAAATAACCAGGAGAAGATCAAATCTAAATGATAAGAGCCAGGTTTTCATAGGTGGAACACAACAGTTGGAACACCCACAACATATTCATCGACACTGTGTCTGCAAAACTTTACACCTGTGGGCACAAAAGGGGCTTAGGCCTGCACACTGGATTATTCCACACGTAACAACCTGTTTGTACGTGCAGTGGCCCATTTTACACATCCATTCTTGCGCCCATCTCAGCGGGGGTTTCTGCACACACTTGCATTGGGTGAGTCTTTGAAAATTCTTCCATGAATGGCAAAAATCTGTTCTGCCTTTTACTGCCTGTCAAGAAAGAGGATTTACATCTTATAAATGGCTTCTGCCATATTCACGCTGAGGAATTGTTCATTCGTTGATATTCTAGGGAACACTGTATAACAGTTTAAGCAGAGTTGCCTACAGTCAGAGCTCCTGGGCTCTATTCCTGCTCTACCACTGAATTACTCGGTTACCTTGGGGTAGTCCCTTAACCTCTTCTGTGATTCACCTGTAAGGTACCTAATATTATTACCTAGCAACCTCTTCAAAGCCTACGCTGAGGTAGCAGTACAGATCAAGAGAACGTTCCTTCCTGTCAGCCTCCCCTGAGGTTGCCAAATCCTGCCCTGAGAAGCTATTCAGGGTGGTAAATCACTTCATCAACCCTCAGTGACAAAAACCTGCATCACAGCTGAGCAGCAAGCACTGCAAAGAACTACAAAGCGACCTCAGGAAGTACGTTCGGGAAGAACTCCTCAAACAGCCTGGATCTACCCCATCTGTGCCCACCAACCAACAGCCCGCCTGCATTCCCAGAGTTCAGTGCATTTACTTGTCAAGAAGTTCTGGACATCCTAAAGGACTCACGACCTAAGACTTGTGAATCTGTGCCAGGCCCTTCCTGGCTTGGGAGAGAAAGTCATGAACAACTGGTGCTACTCCTAAGCAAAATAGCCAACATCTCATTGAGAGGAGGATTCTTCCTTTCCTCCTACATGCAGTAGTCCAACCACCACTGAAGAAACCCACCCTGGGTACATCAGTTCCATCCAATGAGCACCCAGCATCAAACTTCCTGTTCCTGGCCAAGCTCATAGAGAAGCCACTACAAGCTCATCTACCCAAAGCTAACGTTCTGGACCTGGCACCATCTGAATCCAGTCCAAGACAGGGAATTGGAACTGCTTTAGTAGCACCAATGGACGATCTCCTGTTGTCAATGAATAGAGGACAGACATCCATTCTCATCCTCGGAAACCTCTCTGCAGTTTGGCACTAACTATTTCCTAGACTTTTCAGTTGCCTCTCTCTGGTTAGTTTCTCACACTAAGTCCATCACCATGGCATCTGAACTGCTACTTCTTGCTTGTGCTCCAGGAGGCATCCCAGTTTTCAGTCCGAAAATCTACTGACTCCAGAGAGGAGGGCCAATTAGCACACAGTATTGCAGCAGCTCACTGCAGAGGTCCAACTAGCCCACGCTATCGCATAACCTGTGTGTTGTTTACAGTAAATATAATAAATGTGAGGGCTGGAGAACAGTAGGGGAGAGGGTAGCAGATTTTCACATCATCAGGAGGGAAACAGACTTTTAAAAAGCCAGTTGTGTCTGTGCACAACAATGAAGCTTTATGTCTATATAAAGTGACAAGTCAAATTGTTCTCCTGAGCCCCATTCCCACTAGCAGCACCATTTTACTGTGATTGCTTGCCTCCTGCCTCTGCAGCCTTAATGACTCTGTCTGCCAAGATGGGCAGTCAGTCTGATGAAAATAAACATTAGCTGAATGGCTTGGTAATTAGCTTATTTCTCATTCATATATATATATGTGTGTGTGGGCACCTGCACATATATATATGCAAACACACACACACACCTGTACATACACACAAACACACATACACACACACACACACACTTCTGTAGTTCTGGTCTGCAAGAGATGGATCGATTCTTTTGCTCATTAACTATGTATTTAACAATTGTAAATCTACAGTTATTTTTTGAAGCCCACGGGTTAAAGCTGCTACAGGAAAGCACTGCATTGTGGTGCTCAAGTCAAGCCTTAAAGTGGAAAGGAATCAGACAATACTGGTTATGATATTTAAACAAAACCAAATTGTATGTAATTATCCTGACACTGTATCAATCTAAATATTCCCTTGTCAATGATTTGATAACTAGCTCCTTTCTAAAGCTGAAAAGCAGTCCTATTTATCCATATATACTCAGTAGCTCAACATGCCTGCAATCCTTCCTCTTGTAGGATATCCTTTAAGTACCCAAGCTGAACAAAATCCAGCACAGACTATACACATTTCCCCTGCAGCCTGCACCCTATGGCCCTGATCTGTAATCAGATCTGCATGGACCATTGAGAGTCCTGACTGGTGAGGGATCTACATGGACCCAGCAGCCCAAACACATGGATCCAATTGCAGCACCAGAGCCTCAAAGAGCAGTGTGTTATGCAGAGAATGAGTTTTTTTAAAAAAATATACTAGTAGAATGAGAAGCCATATTCCAGAATTATTGTTCCCAGAATTATTGTGTACATCTGCCTTTCATAGATGAGTGCCCCTTAAAGCAGGACATTGAAGATGTAGAATCTGACTACGCTTTCTTTACCAATGAATATTTTATCTACCATTTTAAACACACTAGATGCAGTATTAATTCACGACACTGAGCTTTGTCTCTAATAAATGCAGTCACATTTTTTGTTATCTCTAACTGAAACTCTAATTTAGAGTGTTGTCCTTGTGAGTCTACAGAGAGCCTGAAACAAGAGCTCTGAGAGATGAAAACATCTCAATGAGATGTTTCCTAGGATGCCTTAGAGATGACAATTTAAACATTCACACTCTGAACTGTTTGACTGCTGATCGCTTCAGCAGAAATATCCAGCGAACAAAGGAAATTTTCAAAGATGTTCAAATTCCAATGGAAAACTGAAGGCCCCAAAACAACTAGAAATCTTGTGGCACCTTAAAGACAAACAAATTTATTAGAGCATAAGTTTTCATGAGTTATGACCCACATCTTCAGATGTATGGAATGAAGATTACAGTAGGCAGCATAAATATACAGCACAAGAAAAGATGATAGTTGCCTTACCAAGTGGGGGGGGTCAATGATTCAGTCAGGGTGGATGTGTCCCATTCCCAACAGCTGACAAGAAGGTATCAAAGTCAACAGAGTAAAAATTACTTTTTGTTGTGCTAACAATGCCAATTCCATCAGGCCCAAAGGTTCCCGGACCGCTCTCCTTATGCAGTTATGCACTGTGCATTCAAAAACCTGCAGCATATTGAAAACTGGAAATGTGTTGACAGTGCTTTATGATTAGAACTTGCCAGAAAAAAACATTGTTAATGAATAAGAGACTGTCGGTCTCTTACAGACCAGAACAATATGTTTCCCCCACAAAATAATCTCACTTTCAAATTTTTTGACCCAAAAAGTTTGGGTTTTTCCTCAAGATTTTTTGAGACAAAATAAAATGAAAAATTTCAAAAGCACATTTTGAAACAAACATTTGTATTTCAAAAATGTCAGAAGGAAACCTTTTGTTTCAACTAAAAAAGGATTGTTATTTCATTTTGATTTTTGGAAACCAAATAAATTCAGTGTCTATTTTCAGTTTCTGGATTGTTGGAGTTTTCCCTCACACTCTCCTTTTTTTAATTCTCCCTCTTTTTTGCCAACAATAAAGCAGTTGGGGAACAGTGAGCAGGTGTGTGAAAGTGGGGTGGAGGGAGGAAAATCCCATTTTCACATTTATTTACAGTTTTCCACCTCGAAAAACTGGAATACAAGAAGGTATGCAGTATAGAATACAATGTCTGGAAGCTGAAGCTAGACAAATTCAAACCACAAGTAAGGCATGAATTCTTAACCATGAGAGTAATTAACCACTGGAACAAATTACCAAGGGTTGGGGTGGATTCTCCATTACTGACAATTTTAAAATCACGGTTAGATGTTTTTCCAAAAGATCTGCTGTAGGAATTGTTTTGGGGAAGTTCTGCAGCTTGTGTGATGCAGGACATAGGTGCCAGTGCTGTGGGTGCTCCGTGGCAGGAGCACTCATGGAAAAAAAAATTTGCTCAGCACCCACCAGTCACAGCTATTTGGCAGCTCAGGGAGGGGATTGGGGGACGTCGGAGAGCAGTAAGCAGCAGGCAGGTGGGGACCTTGGGGAAGGGGTGTTGTGGCAATAGGAAGAAGTGGAGTGAGGGCAGGGCCTATGGGAAGGGGCGAAGTGAGGGCGAGGCCTTGGGGGAGCGGCGGGGCAGAGATGGGAAGAGGTGGAATAAGAGGGGGGCCTTGAGGAAAGGTGCAGAATGGGAATCTATGAAAGAGGGGGGGTCAGAGGGAGCGGAAAATATCCACTTTTCACACTTACATTTTTGTTATTCTTTTCCCATTGGAAAAACTAATGATCTTGACCCTGTAGTCACTGGTAAATAAATCTTAGGAGAGATCTATTTGTCCCTAAGTCAAGTCAGAACATTATGGGCAGTGAAAGATTCTCCACCCTGCCCCGCTAATAAGCCTCCACCTTGCTCTGTTGTTGGCCACAGGGCTGCCAGCTAGAATCAGCTTAAGTGGTGATTTTGATTGTGTGGATACTCATCCCTGGAAAGCGAGCAGTGAGATATCTTTCCCCACTTTGACTCAAGCGGTTGGTCAAATTCAGGGTGTTGTGGGTTGCTCCAGTTTTAGGAGGAAAAACTGATGAGAGAGCCAAGTATTTTCTTTGATGAAATCTTGTTTCTTTACAAAGAATGTACCAAGTTCCCTTACCTTGAGCCCAGGAGGAGCCAAACACCAGGAGACAGTCTCTGCTTACAGCTCCAAGTGTCTTGAGCGACTACTAGAAGACCCTTTTGTAAGCTTCTCTCAGGGTCACATGCAGTGCTTGTCCAGGGCATGTCGGCCTCTGACTCTTACTTCCCACTCACACACTGCCCACTAGCATGGGGGGAAGCAAGTGGCAATGTCAGCCCAGCGCGGGAGGGAGGGCTGAGGAGAGCAACTCATGTCAGGCCAATTGTGCATGGGCTGGTGGCAGGGGTCCTCAGGCTGGCCCTGTGTGCAGGGCAGAGAGGGGCATCTCAGGCGGCCCTGTAGGCAGATGGGGGGTGAGGGCCCTTGGGCCAGCCCCATGGGTGAGTGCGCTCATGCTGGAGAGAGAGTGGGGGCTTGGGCCAGCCCCATGCGGTGTCCTGTTTTCCCTTTGGGAAAATATGGTCACCCTAATGAGGCACAGGCTAGGCCTCTATCACCATTATTAGTAGTCCTGATGTGACTCCCAGGGGTGAAGAATAGTGAGACACTGCTTGCAATGGAGCCTATTATTGTAAATTAAAATGAAGCAGCTCTATCAGTTGCAGCTGGTTCTAAATTGCCAGTGCTTCCCCTCCTATTATTTTTCTGTTAAACTAATTACTTTGTATTGACTTTCTTCAGTGGGGAAAAAAACCTGCTAAAACAATCTGCTGGGCTTCAGTCTCGGTTTACTTGGGGAGTACCGAACAGTTGTCACCTCAAACCCCAGCAATGGCATGAGAGGAAATATTGCATTGTAAGGCCATACAAATGTAATACCAACAGATGGAATTGAACCGGGGACCTCTGAAGCTTAGTGCATGAGCCTCTACCGCATGAGCTAAAAGCCAACTGACTGTAGACCAGACTCATTTAAGTGGTATTGGTGCCACTAGATGGGACAGAGCCCCACCCCAGGAGGTGTGCAGGTTACACAAACACTGTAGTGTAAAGAAAAAAAAGGTCTGGCTTCAGAGAAATGAGAAGTGCAGCGGCTGAGTGGTTCAGGTACTCCACTGCAATCCAGAAGAGGTACGTGTGAGTCCTACTCGATCTCACACTGAAAGGCCACCTCCAGTTTGCCCATCTGGAAAATGGATACCAGATCCATTGGGATAGGGCAGGCAAAGGTGGTCAGATACAATGCTGGTTACATCGCTCCCATGCATACAGTTGGCTATGAAACCAAGCAGCCTTAACTGCACCAGCCCAATGAGCCATTGGCTCGGGGGAGCTTTGACTTTGGAATGAGTTTTAAGTGAAAACTTCAGTTACTTAGTTTTCTTCTCATCTCATCAATTTCAGGGAATCTAAATAGGATACTCTTCTCCCCACCAACATATTTAACGCATCAAAAGTGGAATAGGCCTGAGGACAATCTTACCTTTAGGGAACTCGAATATACAAGAAGCACCTGAGCTACTGAGTAATTCCAAGAACAGGCAAATTAAACAGCCTTGGAGATCATGTTAGCACTAATCTTGTCTTTATGACTAACTTGCTTGCCAATGATTTGTTGTCAAGGACAGGAAATGGCAAACACTCCAAAAGGCAAACAAAGCACATATCCTGGGGGGGGAGAGGGTAAGAGCTCTTCTGCACTGATCAAATCAAAGCACTCGTGTCCATTACAAAAAAAACCTAAATATGAACAAGGGCTTCAAGCTAACATTCTGCATCTTTAAGGGAAAGACTGTGGAAACCTCGGAGCCAGGCTGCTCGAGCAGAACCAAGTCAGCAAAGGGTGAGAAGCAATAAAAGCAGTGATGGAATTGAGATAGACAGATGGGCCACAAGGCCATTAGACTGCATGATAATATGTAAAATGCCAAATGTACATTACCTTCCAGACAAATTCTAGGTATAAAGGGCATGTATGTGATCATGAAGAATAGCTGTTTCAATACAGAGCCTTCTAATGACATCTAATTTGTTTCCATAGTCAGGATGATTCCCTTTGATATCTCCAGAGCTGATGGAAGGAAGATTTCAGTAAAATAAGTGACTGTTAATCAGACCTGGGTATGATGTTTATCCTGCGTATCAATTTCCTATTGAGCTATTGAGATAAGATGTGTTGTGTATACAATAGACAAAAAGTATAGTAAGGTCTTGGAGATTTCATATGTTGGATTGGCTAATATCATGCAAGTTCTGAAAGGGCAGAAAATATTACAGACAGTGGAGTTTCCATCAAGGGAAATACATATGATGCTAAGCTGTGGCATTCCATTTCCCTATTGAAAAATGTGTCCATTTTGGCTTATGGAGGTTGGATGCACTTAAGAAATATGCAAATATGTTGCCAGTCACTTTGCTACTGCACTCATGATAAGGATTTCAAAATACGAGACCATTACAGCATGATAGGATAAACCTCATGGTCCACTGAGAACACGATGAGTAGCATTAGTAAAAGTGGAAGCAATCTCAACTATTATACATTCATACATTAGATAATATAGGAAAATACCAGAATATTAGGCCCTCACTACATTACATATTCCAAGACCAGAACTGGAAATGCTAAAATACAGTGAGAAAGGATGTTCTCACAGTGTTTACAACTAGGCCCACAAATCTCAGGAAAGCCTTTTTCCCTTGAGATTTCCAGATGATTTGATTTTCAGTCTTCAATTCTGTGGGTTCAAGTAGAATGAATAATTTGGATATTCTTCAGAAAGAGATGCACTCAGCTGAACTGAACTCCTCACTTGAACTATTGAGCTTTCCACAGCCCTAACCACCACCATCTGTGACAGGGACATTACATGAATACCCATACACTCTAGTAATAAATTGCTGCATTGGCAAGTACACTAAGAGGACATCTGCTTCAGTATCCTCAGATGGATGTATTCCTGCATAACCACGTGCAGTTCAGTTTGCTGAACTGACTCATTCTGCTCAATTCTCTGCATGATCCCAAGGCAGATGAGGCAAAGGACCGACCTGTGCTCATCAGCTAATGGAAGAGTCAAGAAATGCCTTGCTACTCAGAGGGGAATGTTTTTTTGAAGAATTATTTTGGCAAGACCAGAATGAAGTTCACAGCCTATGGAAAGAAGACAGTTCCACCAAAGTGAAAGTAGAGAAGTAGGCAGTGGGGGGGAAATAGAGCTCTTTTGCCCTCTAGTGCACCAATTCACTACATTCTGTCCTATCTCAGCCCCATGGGCTTGCACAAGATGTAAACGAGGAAGAACTTGGCCCTTAGAGGGTTTAGAATATAGCAGATTGATCTACCAGCAGGCAGCAGTATGTTGCCATAAGGTAGTGTATAACCCCAAGGAATGGATTTAGGAACAGCTTATTAACTCTGCCTGCTGTTAATTTTCATGGAGAGACCAATCCAATGCCCACTGACATTGTTGGGAGTCTTCCCATTTACTTCAGTGGGCACTGAATCAGGTCTTAAATAACTTTCCTTGAAGAGTAAAATGGGAAGCTACTTTCAGGAGGTTCTGCAACTGTGCGCTTTTAATGAGTCCTCCACTGGGCTTTATACATAATGAGGCAGCAGTGTCAGCACTTCAGTACCTAGATGTGTTAAAGTCAAAGCTACTACAAATCACTCACTGGAGACCTGAACTCTAGGCTTGTTTGGCCAAGCTCACGGATTCACCATTGACCTCCAGTGCAGCCTGGTTGAAAAGGAAACTAGAACGCTGTGGAGTCTTATGCTTAGCTGCTTCCTTCATCCTCCAGAATGGCAAATGAACACTACAAGGTGTTCCTGTGCTGCTGAAATGATTTAATGTAATGTGCTGAATGAGATCAGCAAGTCAAAATATCTTTCCAGGAGTGATTCTCTTGCTGTCTGTCTGACTCTCAGAGGGAGGAGAACAACAGATGGTGCAGCCGGAATACTGCTGCTGCTTTAAACGTTTTACAAAATCTCCAAGTCATGGACTAATTCAGACTTCAGTTTTGATGAGGTACAATGCAGCAGGCTCAGCAGCAGCACCAGCCCAGCCCTTTAACTTAGGCGTATTTGATCCCAAAGAGCATCTGGGGATTGGAGTCTCAGTGGCTCTCTTGTTTTTGTGTTCCTCTTTATTCATCATGTTTGCATTTCTCACCAGGCTAGGCAAGGAGCTTCTGTCTATACAGAGACTAGAAACTTGAGCGTGGGGGAGAATAAGCCCGGTTACAGACACAGAACTGTTCACCTGAAATTAATTGATCTGAATATGGTTTGCACTGTAGTAACTATTTACAGAAATAGGACAGTGGTCTCAATCCAATTACTGAGAACAGAGTGAGAGCACCCAGGGTTCTTCATCCCCAAACACATCACTAGGTGCTAAATGACACCATTTCTAGCAGCGCTGGTAGATACTAAGGATCTCATTGACAGGTAGACTGAGTTTCATTCACTCCTCTAGAGAGGTCTCCTTAAAAAAGGCTGAATCACCCACTGGATGGACAATGCCGGCATGTCTCCAGTCACCAAGGCTGTCAATCCAACATCAACGTTCATTAATAATGATGGTAACACAAGCCTGTTTTTTTCTGTTCTCTATGCACAGCAATGAAGAGCCCCACACCCACTGCAGTAAGAGAGTTATCACCCTCAACCTAAGGCAGGATGGTGTTTATTTTTATTATAGTAACAGCTAGTTGCTTCAGCTGAGATCAGGGCCCCATTGTGTTAGAGTTTCTACAAACACAGTGCTCCTTAATCGAGGTGCTCTGAGAGTGGAGAGACATTTCAGGATAATGTCTTCAAGGTCTTTAATACACTGACCTCTGATAGCTACATAGTACTCACGCTCATTATATCAACACAGAATG
Organism: Chelonoidis abingdonii; assembly: GCF_003597395.2. Taxonomy (NCBI): domain Eukaryota; kingdom Metazoa; phylum Chordata; order Testudines; family Testudinidae; genus Chelonoidis; species Chelonoidis abingdonii. Next base: position 38,981,565 of record NC_133785.1, on the reverse strand, counting down.
TAGCTCTTTGGTAGAATTTATCCATTCATGCACAACTGAATCAATCTGTCATGTCATACTTTCACAACAGAAAAGAACCGATCCTCTATTGCAAAGCAGATATTCCTTGATAAAAACACCCTCACATTCCTTGATGGATAAATATAAAGATCTCATTTGCTTTCAAATCAAATGAAAGAAATACAGATGACAATATTCATGTGTTTTGATTAAAGCCTTTTCCTAATAGCTATCCAGATCTTCCACGGCAGTTCCGATCTTCAAGAAACAAATAGAATTAATTGAGAAGAATGCCTCAAGATTGATACGAAATGGGTACAAACCAAGAGTAAAATATAAAGGGCCTGATCCTGTAATTGCTTTAGGAAAGAAACTTAACAGTCACGAGTAAGTTGTCTGCAGGGTTGGGCTCCAAATAATTTCAGAAAAACGGGAGGATTAAACAAACGAGACCTTTAGTCTTTACTGTGACCAAGTGCCATGGTGGTTCATTAGCAGTCCCCAGAAAATAAACAAATCCCAGGGGGTCTCACTGCAGAGACAGAGGGAAAACGTATTCCGAATCTAGTAGGTTTTTTCATGACTAATGATTCTATAAATATTTAAAAGTAATCAAGCAAAGGCATCTGAAGTATGCACTAAGATACGTATGCCCAGATCAAGTAACTCATTGGAGGAAACATGTCAGGAAAGGCATTTTGGGACTGGATGTTTTTCTTTCTTTTTCTTCTTTTGTAATTAAGTTTTCCTATACTGAACCATAAAGAAAGTATAAATATGCACAAAGAACAAGAGGCATCATCCAACACAGCCTGTTGGTCAATCCCATAAAAACATACTAAGCAATAAAGGCATTGTCACAATTCATGGCAATTGCACCTGTATTCTCCCTCCATGGACAAGCCAGGGCACCCACTCTAGGTTCCAGCTCCTCAGCCATCTCCCTTCTTGGGTAGAGACACACAACTCTCTCTGGCTCCTGACTCCAGGCCACACAGTTCCCTGCCTTCACGGTGAGTTTCACTGTAAGTCAAACTGCTTCAGCAGGCCTGCTTTGCTTTCTCCTCAGAGGCTATAAACAGTGTAATTGCCCGCAGTTAATCTACTACACAATTTTTCTAAGCAAGCACATTTATTCTGAAGATAAAAGCATTTCAGAGAAAACACACTGCATGCATGCTAACAGCTTTCCACACGTCCCCCCATTCCTAACTCCAGTCATCGCTTGGGCAGATGACCCATCCTTTGACCTACCAAGGGGTTTTCTGAGGTTACAAGTCCATAATAACTGTTAGCTCAGAACGGGCACTCCTGTAAATCTGAGAGTTCCTCCTTTATACAGTTTGTGCCTTTGATCTTGGGGGCTCTGGGAACAGCAAACAATTGTCCTCCCTGCAGGGCGTAGCTTCAAAGGGATGGGTTTTGGCATAACCAGAGGCAGAGGGGAAGGTGTAAAATTGCATTGACCTTCTCCTAGCGATTTCCCAGAAACTCAACTTCACATTATTGTCCCAACAGTTCATTGTCTGCCACTTTGTCCAATATAGTCATTTGATCACCCAGACCCACAATATTACAGAATCTTTGCATTTAATACACTGGACTCCAAAGATACTTAAACCTAATTCAGTCAAATCTCCCAAAGTACAGGGAATTCCATCTGTCACAGACACATTATTTTCTACCTTTAAATATTCCCCTTATACTTAAAATAGTGTCAGGAGACAGAATCTCCAAGCCTCACACCCAAATGCAGGATAAATAGGATTTATCTAAGAGGGCTCTACCTACTAAAGTCCTGATTCCCATTCCTCTGCTCAAACCATTACTCAACAACAGGGCTATTCATTCCCAAGACAACCCACGGTAGGAAGAGTAGAGGGAGACATCAAGAGGATGCAGCTCCTGTCCAACATCTTGTCTCCAGAAATCCTAGAGACTGATGCCTCAACATCTGGGCACGTTCTTCACTTGTCAAAGAGTGAAGAGTGTCATGGGACTTGCCAGCAATCTACCAAGCATAAACAGATGACAACGTATCACAGTCTGGAAGGCTCTAAACTAGTTAAAGGTACTTTGGAGATTTACGTTAGCTTGTGCTGAACCAAAACTGTGATCAGGACTTTGCAGAGAATCCTACACAATAGCTACAGAGCATTTGCTTATCTTGCAGTGCAGTTGGGTTTGATGTACACTTTAATGAGATGTCCCTGTCAAAATGCTTTGTGACAAGTAGGCTGAGCAGCACGTATACACAGGCTATATGTGAATAGGGCTTTGGGACAATTACAGAATAGTGTCTATGTTTGCAATCCAAAATATAGCTCCTTTTATCAGCCTTCTTTTTGTAAACTAATCCACACTTACACCCAGGATACTGATTGACCACAGACTATGTTCCAGGGGAGCTGGGATCTGAAGAACGCTCCCACAACCTTATCTCACTGGTTAGCAGTCAACCTGTTACAGAGCGGCAGCCTGCCGGTACAGAGTGATCTGCTGACCTGTCAAAGATCCACACATGGATCTTCCTGACAAACCGATACATCCTTTTGTGACAACATGAGGTTCTGCTACAGTACTGATCAGTTTCAACCTCCTCCTCCCCAAAACTACACACCTTCAATAGCCAGCTTTCGTGTTTAAATACTGTGATAATTTCTGGTTCCCCAACACTCAAAAAATACCAGAAAGATTTCATCCATTGCTCTTACAGTAATGTATTGCTTAACAAAACAAACAAACAGAATTTTGTCTTAAACAACTTAAGCTGGGTCTAAATGACAGGTTTTTGGCATGATACAGTCTAACTTCATACAGTTTAAAGATTTGAAATCCTGACCTAACTACGGTCATTGAAAAGCACATGTGGCTAATTATCAATATTTGAACAACACTGGGGTTTAAATTCATCCTCAAAAGGATATATATGTCCATTTAAAGTCAGATTGCTGTCTGATTTTTCTTTTTGTTCACTATTGCTACAAACATCACTCACATCTGCTATAACTGAAAGCAATGAGAAAGAAATATCTTGTTTCATTTGTTTACTTTTTTCCATTTGACAGTACTTAGCGCATAGTCTGCTTCACTGCATTTTATCTGTGAGTGTGGGTTTTACATGCAGCAACGGGGAAAGAAAAGTATGTTTAAAAACTGGAAAATGTCATTGTAAAACAAAACTAAAAAAGGCAGAGGAACTCAGGGACTGGTGTGGTATCTAAAACTATGTTTAACACATTTTAAAAATATTGATTGGATTTCAAGTTGCTGATATTCCTTCAATCACAACAGTACACAAGTACTGCCATGATGAACTCATCTGGTCTACTTGTGCATCGTTGGTTACATGTGTTTTCCAGGGACAGAACCCCCATCCATCCCATAACTCTCACATACACATCACTGCCAAAGCTAATATTTCACTGCCATAATCATTTTACATAGTCATAACACTTAGAGATGATCCAAAACATGGTATAACATTTTTCATTGCAGAATGTGTAAATAACACTCTATAGGGAAGCATCATCATAGGCACATCACAAAGTGGAAAAAAAGTGCAACAGCAGAAAAATATCGCGAATTCTTCCTAAAACAGATGGCATGGTGTCAAAAAAAGTTGACAATAATTTTCAGGAAGGAATAAAGTTTGTACGTTTAAGTGTGTTGATTAGAATTGTTATTTAACTCATTCAGATTGTTACCAGCTGCGGAAAGTGGTAATGCCCAATACAAATGTTCATTTCAAAAAAATCAGTAATTACAAGAAAATGTAATTGATTATGGCTCCAGTCTTGCAATCGGAGCCACGTGCATATGTATATCAAAGACACACACATCTATTCTGCTTAATTTTGATCTCTAGGGCTGAACTATGAGCTTGCCTTGTTGTGTGACCCCTGGAGCAGGCCAGGAGGCAGACAGTGACTCTGAGATTGGTAATCAGCCTCCTGGGTTTCTCCTTGCCCTGAGGGGGAAGTACCCTGCACCAAGTCTATGGCCAATGAAAGATATTTTCTTCACAGAGCTGGCACAGCTGCGTTGGGGCATGGTGCAAAATTCTGCCCATTCCCCACCCTGGCCTTCCCACTCCTGCTTGCATGCATGAGGGATGGAACGTGAAAAGAACAGGAGTACTTGTGGCACCTTAGGCCTGGTCTACACTGTGGGGGGATTGATCTAAGATACGCAACTTCAGCTATGAGATACGCAACTTTGCAGCCCCCATTGGCCCAGAGCAGCGAACCGCAGCCAGTGAGAGCTGCGATCGGCTAGACCTGCAGATGGGGCAGGTAAACAAATGGCCCAGCCTGCCAGGGGCTTTCCTTACACAAGTGGCGACCCCTGTTTGAGAAACCCTGGCAGAGCTGAAGTTGACGTATCTTAGATCAACTTAGATTGACTTACTTCACATTCTCGGGGCATGGGATCGACGGCCGCTGCTCCCCCATCGACTCTGCTTCCGCCTCTTGCCCTGGGGGAGTTCCGGAGTCGACAGGGACAAGACACAATACATCAATCCCTGATATATCGATCACTACCCGCCGTACCCTTAGAGACTAACAAATTTATTTGAGCATAAGCTTTCATGGGCTACAGCCCACTTCTTTGGATGCATAGAATGAAACATATAGTGAGAAATATATATACACACAGAGAACATGAAAAAGTGGAAGTAGCATGTGAGACTGCATTTTCCCCTGTACAACTACTCACAGCAAAGGTAGCTCACATGAACTTAAGGGGTCACTCAACACTTCTTTACAGCCCTGTGCATTGCATAATTTGCTCCTTCGCTTGCAAGAAAATCCATACACTATCCTGTTTGGTGTTCTGTAATCACCAGATTCTTTGCCAGCAGTTTAAAAATTCAAATTTGGTGGCATTCACTTTAAATAATGCCACTTTATCTAGGGCAAGACCTGGCTCATTAAGTTGATTAAACTGACACCCACTTTGCTCTAGCAATAAGATCTTTGATTGAGACCTACCTCATCATAGACACTGTCATTTCTGCTGAAGTCTCCAACCTTTCTTGGAAGTACATGGACATGAACGTGCTGAAAATTCAAAAACAACAAACAATGGTGATTATCTCGATAACTTTTGTAGGCTGACAGTGATGTTTTCCTGACATCCTATTACTACACACTGGCTCCCACTCTATTATCATCAGAGGAAAAAAATGTTATCCTGTTCTATAACCGTACTGCAAATCTTCGGAGACTACATAAGATGAAAAACATGAGAAAGCAACTTTGCTGTAATATGAGCTTTTGAGTGAAATGCCAGAAAGTTTAGGAATTATTCAGAGTTGTCAGTCTGAGTTGTATTTAGTCAGTGCTTTGAAATGACAGCATATCTTAAAGCTGACTGTTGTGACTTTGAAACTGACAGGAATAAGAATTTGCCAACTTCGGATTGCATTAGAAGGTAGATAGCAGGTGTAAGTCGGGGGCTTCAGGGTCAGGGTTACATAGTGTTGGCTCGGCAGTGTTCTGAGAAGACTACAGGATAAAGGAAATTCTCCTCAGACTCTGCTGTCAAACCACACAGCTGTTCAGGTAGCAATGGTATTGTGGGGAGGACACATGGGGAGGTACAGAATGCCTAACAGAATGTATTTTGCAAGACTAAAAAAAGACATGTTAAAGTTTTGCTTTTACAACATCTTCCAAGAAAGTGGAACCTAAACGTTGCTGGTACAATCTGTGGTGGAGCGCCCTGGTGGCATAAAACCCACTGGGAGTCCAGATTCTGGGAGTGCAAAGGGCTCACAACTCTTACGAGGAGGAAGAGTTAAGGGATGAGCACAGCCAGAAAGGGCGTGTGGAAATGAAGAAGCCCACTGATGTCAATGGGTGTCTTTCCATTGTCTTCAATGGACAAGGGATCAGGTCCGAAAGTTCCCTCCATATTCGGCAGAACCTCGGCATTGGTAGCTGCAAGAGCACCACTCTCCATCAAAAGCATCTCTTCCTTGTTAGCTGCCTTCAAGGGTGTGATGTATTGTTGACATCAACAGCTCAACTAAGATTGCCCCTGTTGTTCTATGGAGAGAGAGGGGCTGTATTTAATCAGGAACTCTGGGGAAAGATGGGTAAATAAATAATTTCAAATAAAGAAATGGGGATAAAATTCAAACAGGTGAACCATCATCTTTTAATAATTATTACAGCTAAGAATCCTCACACCTGAGCTTGTGGAGAGCTTAAGACTAAGCTTGTGCATGACTAGCCTGGCGAATAGCAAACCAGGCTATTGCAGCATATTTCAGCATCCGAGAAGAAGAGCTAAGGTGAATATACATGCAGCCCAACTGAGAGACACTCCTACAGGATTGAAGCCTTTTGTCAGCTGGCTCTAAATTCAACCACGAAGCCTATCACAGATACTGCTACTACTGGGGCAAACAAATAGGTAATTGAGTCCCAAAGTTCAAATATGCCTCTGGATGAGCTAGAGAAGGAAGGGGAGAGGGGCAGAGAGCGAGAGAATTAAAGTCCAGCTGCAGCAGCCTGTGCATCTGTGGCCACAGCAGTAAACCTCACAATCTCTCTCAGATATCTCTACAGGACCCATCAGAGTGGTATTTGAGCCTATACTAGAAATTATATCACAGCCATGGGATATTGAGCATTCATATAACGCTTTCCAGTTTGAGCCTTTAACAGCTCCTCTCCTCTCCCTCAGCCCAGTGGGTAGCTCAGTATCGCTATCCATTCACAGTGGGAACCCTCGGATAAAGCCGCCCAAACTCCTTCCTGATGTAACTCACTGCAGTCAGTTCGAAACTCACTTTTGTCCCTGACTCCCTCCATAGCATTAGACAAGTCATGTCAGTCAGTCTGGCCCAACTCTATCTTGGATTCAGCCCCACTGGCTGCAGCAGAATCTGGCCCAGAGAAGTTCCTGTGATATGTACAAAGGAAGATTCAGGAGCTGTGGGCAGCCATTCTCAGCAGAGAGCTGTCCTCCGTGGGCTCCCCTGCCAGCAGAGAAGCCACATGAAGAGCATCAGGCCAAACTTCCCTTTGCAAAGGCTTTTCCAGGATGGATTGAGCGGGCCACAAAATGGCAAGATGGCTTTGTTTTCTCTTTTCCTGCTCTCTCTCTTTTTGTAACCCGTCCCTGAAAACAATCCTTCAATTTGTCATTGGGGAGGGAGAGCAAAGGGTCCTAGTTAGACTAGGATTTAGCTGGTGATGATCCTGCTTTGAGCAGGGGGTTGGACTAGATGATCTCCCGAGGTCTCTTCCAGCCCTGATATTCTATGATTCTATGATTGTACAAAGCCTCATACTCGGTGCCTAGATAGGGTGGAGCTGGGGGCATCAGAAACAGCCCTGAATGCTTTATGCAAAGTGTTATACGGATTTTGCCCCAGTATCACTTGCTGAGTTGCAAATCAACCCCCAGTGATGAACCGCAGAACACATGGCTCAAGTGCAGATTGAGCCCAAAAATCAAAATAATTTTGCCTGTTTGTTTGGTAGAAAATTTACACACTGCGATACGGTGTTAGCTTCAGTCCATAAGAAGCCTTTGCTCACTGGAATAGAGAGAAATTACAGAAAAAGTTTCAGTTAGCATGGTAGTCTGAATACCTCTCTCTTTTTTCCTAGACTGCCCTAGAGAAAGCTGAGGCATACTGTATTGTTTATGCTTAAGAAAAATAATACAGAAAAATAATAATCAGGTTACAGTGGAAGATGCTTTTTGTAGGTTAAAAACTGTGTTTTTTGAGTAATACATCAGTGATAGTGTACTGATAGTGGATTATACTAATATATCATGAAAGCGATAGTGCTGGTATGATGTATTAGTGCAATACATCATCTGGGCATCATTGCTCTGATGATCTATTGCTCAAAACCACACTGCAAGCTGAAAGTTGCTCGTTGGTACCACTGGGCCTTCAATTTTACATTTGGAAAATTAAAGATTTTGAAGAAAAAGAAGAGAATGGAGCTTAAAGGTTGTGCTGCAAATTTCACCAGACCAGAAAGCTTTTGGGGTGCTTCTTCAAATTAAAATGTACACTATATTCTGTAAATAATCTGCCATTCGATTTCTCTCCTTCTGGAACACAGGCCTTGATAGTTCCCTGACACTGGAATGTTTGAATGCATTTCTGTCCATTTGTCTATAGCCTTATATCAGCTAGCTAGTGGTAGATAAAGACAAAGAGCTATTTTTAATAGTTGTTTTCATTTCTGTGGAAAAGCGTCCCCAGGTATATTTGGGATAGGTACTATATATGACAGACACACACAATCTGGGCAATTCAAGTAGGAACATGATCCAAACCCATCTGAAGTCAATGGGAAGGCGTCTATTGATTTCAATGGACTTGGACTCAGGCTCTAAGACTGAAAAAAGCAGTAAGATACAGTGAGACTTTCACTGTAAGGCCATGTCTACACTACGGGATAAAATCGAATTTGCTAAAATCGGTTTTATAAAACTGATATTATAATTTCGATTTCATGCGGCCACACTAGGCACAGTAATTTGGCGTTGTGCGTCCATGCTCCGAGGCTAACATCGATTTCTGAAGCTTGCATTGTGGGTAGCACTTCCGTAGCTATCCCATAGTTCCCGCAGTCTCCCCCCGCCCCTTGGAATTCAGGGTTGAATCTTAATTGTCGTCGCGGGGGTTCTGGGTAAATGTCGTCAGTCATTCCTTCCTCCGGAAAACATCAGTCTGACAATCCTTTCGCGCCGTTTTTCCCTGGATTGCCCTGGCAGACGCCATAGCACGGCAACCATGGAGCCCGTTCAGCTTTTTTTTTTCCGGCACCGTATGTGTACTGGATGCCGCGGAGAGAGAGGCGATACTCCAGCGCTACACAGCAGCATTCACTTGCTTTTGCAATGATAGCAGAGATGGTTACGGTCGTTCTGTACCGTCTACTGCCGGAGAAAACTGGCAATGAGATGACGGTTATCTCTCCCTCTGTACTGTCCGCTGCTATCATGAGTGCCCCTGGCTGAAATCGGCCGGGGGCGCAACGCAAAGCAAAATTGGGATTGACTCACTTGGGACTGAGTCAATCCCTCCCTTATGGTTTCTAAAAATAGAGTCAGTCCTGCCTAGAATAAGGGGCAAGTGTATTAGAGGACCAGTGTATCAGAGCACAGCTGCTCCGTGTCAGTATTCACAGGGGGTGCCCCTGCAACAACCCCACCCTCGTGCTTTCCCTCCTCCCCAACCTTCCTGGCTACCGTGGCAGTGTCCCCCCCCCATTTGTGTCATGAATATAAAGAATGCAGCGAATAAGAAACAGAGACTTGTTAGTGAGATAAAATGAGGGGGAGGCAGCCTCCCGGGGCTATGACAGTCCAGGCAGTACGGAATCTTTTCTTTACACAGGAAAGGGAGGGGGCTGATTGCCAAGCTCAGCCCCAGTTGCTATGATTTTGGCAAAAGCAAGTGAATGCTGCTGTGTAGCGCTGGAGTTACGCCTCCTCTCTCCGCGGCATCCAGTACAACATCCGGCCTGCGGAAAAACAAAAAGCTGAAGGCTCCAATGGGTCTGCCGTGCTATGGCGTCTGCCAGAGGCAATCCAGGGAAAAACAGCCGCGAAAGGATTGTCCAGCTGATGTTTTCCACGGAGGACAGGCTGAAGATGATGACATTTACCAGAAACCCCCGCCGCGACAATTAAGATTCAACCCCTGAATCCAAGGCGGCGGGGGAGACTGCGGGAAACCTGTGGGATAGCTTACGGCATAGTGCTACCACAATGCAACTTTGGCAAAAGCAAGTGAATGCTGCTGTGTAGCGCTGGAGTTACGCCTCCTCTCTCCGCGGCATCCAGTACAACATCCGGCCTGCGGAAAAACAAAAAGCTGAAGGCTCCAATGGGTCTGCCGTGCTATGGCGTCTGCCAGAGGCAATCCAGGGAAAAACAGCCGCGAAAGGATTGTCCAGCTGATGTTTTCCACGGAGGACAGGCTGAAGATGATGACATTTACCAGAAACCCCCGCCGCGACAATTAAGATTCAACCCCTGAATCCAAGGCGGCGGGGGAGACTGCGGGAAACCTGTGGGATAGCTTACGGCATAGTGCTACCACAATGCAACTGTTAATATCGAATTTAGCGCTACTCCTCTCATCGGGGTGGAGTACAGAAATCGATTTAAAGAGCCCTTTATATCGATATAAAGGGTGTTGTAATGTGGACGGGTACAGCGTTAAATTGATTTAACGCTCTTTAAATCGATTTAAACGCGTAGTGTAGACCAGGCCTAAATGTTCCCTACTGTGACCCTCTATCCAGGAGGGCTGCCTGCGATTAGAATTAAAAAGGAGAAACACAAAAGATACAGCAATTGTATTAAAAAAAACAACCCCTGCCCACATTTATATCAGCATCTGAGCCACTTAAAAACAGTAGGACAATTGCATGGTTCATTCCCCTTTACTATTTGCATTATGTTTTTATGGAACGTGATATGTTGTAGAACAAAATCTAACTACCCTATTTAAAAACCAAGGGGGATGCTTTTCAGATGAGGTAACCACAACCAAGTAAGAAAGCAGGTGTTTTGACTGCAGATATCCGAGATACCATTTTTTAATGCTCTGAAAAGAACATAGATGACAATCTGAATTCACCCTACTGCTTGTGTAATAGAGTCAAGCAGGAGCTGTGAGGTGCAATTACATTTGAAGTGGTTTCCTTGTCTTCTGCTTTCCTGAGAAAATAAGGGGATAAAATAGCAGAGTGGACCTGGAGGTGGCATGTGGTAAGAAACATCTGGGACAGGGACCATACACCTTCTTTCATTTACCTTCCAATTTAACAGCTTTCTAGGTGGCCTTTTTGTGTTCCTTTTTTTTCTATGGTTCTTCATTCATTTTTTCTTTCACTAAGGCCTTGATCCAGCAAGGCCCTTAAGCACTGGCTCAACTGCATGTAAATAGAATCATTAGGTTGATTGATTCAAGGGGACGATTCACATGCTGGAAATTACACACGTGCTTTACTGCATTGCTGGATAGAGGTCTATGTTTAGTTCTCAGACACCACCTGACAGCCAAAGACTAAGCGCCAGATCCTCCTGTGTGACCTGGCTGCTCTGAGACTCTCCAATGGCACAGAACATCCCTATAAGATGCTTAAGAGCCATCTGAAAATTCCCCCTGGCCACAAAGACAGCGTGAGCCTGTGATTAGAGCACTGGGACCCTGTCTTATTCCAGTCTGCCACTTACATTGGGCAAGTCACTTAACATCTCCATATCTCAGTTTCTTCTCCCACCCTTCATCAATCTTGTCTCTTTAAATTACAAATTCTTCATGGCAGGAAGTGTTTCTGTACAGTGCCTAGCATAAAACCACCCTGATTTCATTTGGGGCCTCTAGGCACCCCTGTAATAGAAATAATAAATAATAATAGCAGCTCATGCACCTCCCTCCTATCTACATCCTGGGGCGAGGGCTATGGCCACTGGCATCCCTAAGGCTGGGATCCCTGAACGGCACTCTAGGGCCATGGGCAGATAGCATAACATAAAGCAGCCTGAGGTTGCTCTACTTTACACTGGTAAAAATGGCCAAATGGCTTCCAGAATAGGGAGGGAAATGAGAAGATAGGGTGGAGAGGTGGCTTTTAACTTCCTTCCTGACCTGCACCGAGCTGCGGCTGAGCTATGCTCAGGAGCTGAGCCTATGTCTTCTTTGCCTATAATCCATGACGATCTGTCAGATTAGATTACTCGCTGACCTCAGAGCCTCTTAGTAGTTTCACAGTGTTCTCTTCCAGTGAATTTAGCTCGGGAGAGAGGTAACAGATCGACAGCCCTTGGAAGCTGAGGTCCAACCCGAATTCATAGAAAAAGTGCAGTAGGGGGAGCAATCATGTTCATGTTCGTCCCGCCCACCCCAGGGTAATTAATGTGCCCCACCCTTTTTTGGAAGGACCACAAGTAGCGAAGAGAGCAGGTCACTCTCTAGATCCCACGCCCTTCAACAGTCAGCCCTGCCCCACTCCATTGAACAGCTTTCAATCGCTGCTGAGCTGCATTTTCTTTTTCTTAAAGAGCGCTCTTTGGTTTCCCGTTATTTTGATACAACAATCCGTGGTACTGACATCAGGACAGAGATGTGTGAACTTACACCTGCAGTGCTTTGCGTGTTAAACTACTGGTTTTGTTTCTGTTCGGATTTGGCATGTTCCAAACACCAGTGTGTGCCAGTCACAGAAGAAATCCCCTAAATGCTCTTTTTTACGACCTTCAGAAAGTAATGCCTTTTAGACTGCAAGCTCTCTAGGGCAGGGACTGCCCCCTCTCTCCTTTGAAAGGTGCTGACCACATTTTAAGTGCTCCTTCAATATGAAAAATGATCAATAAACATCAATTGCTAATAGGGAGATTGATCAGGCTGCGCGACAGGGCAGCAGTGACAGCCCCATCACTTGACAGCCCAGAATGCCCTGTAAGAAGCAAGCTTGCATGGGCCAGGGAACTGACTAGATCCAGCAGATCTTTGCCATCTCCAATGTTTGTGTTTCAATGAAGGAATCTTAGGCTCAGGACTATGCAAAATTTTCAATGTGACTTTGGAAGTGGCAGGCTGCCTAGGTCATTCAAGAGTGCACTGATCTCTCTAATATTGAAATCTGGCAAAGAGGCAGGCGTTTGTGGGAATTATACCTCTAAAGAATTATACCAGTAAGCGTGAGCTGCAAAATACTTGCAAAAATCTTAGCCAAGAAAACTGGAGCCTGTTTTCCTGGAGATAATTCATCCTGCTCAGGTGAGTTTTGTTTTAATATTATAGCCCATGCACAGAGTGATGCCTATAGCTAAGGTGGTATACATATATAAAGAGAGAATCATGTTTGAATAGCCAATCAGTCCCCTTGCACTAGTTATAGAAATGTCTGGTGATAGGCTAGGAATAGCTTGCAGAAGTGTATGTTGAAGGTGATTTTGGCAACAGATGGAATGCTAAAGACAGGTGTTGAATCAGACATCATTAACACATGGCACCATGAAGGATATAGAAGATCCTGTACTATTTTATTACTATTATGTGTGCCATTTGCCTGGGTGTTATACTGCTTGTTGCAGGGTTACAAGGCTAACTTTCAACAGGAAAGGAAACAATAGCCCAGCTAAGAGTTTGTCAGCACTCATCTGGGGCTATTAACTGTAATAAATTACATCCAGCCACCACTGGTGGGATGCATAAACTGGTTCAGCAGGCTCAGGACAAGGAACTGGGGGCCCTGAAGACAGAGAGGGAACCACAAGGGTGGCACGGGGCAGACTGTCCCCCCTCACACTCAGAAGTGGGGGTGTCTGGATGAGCTAAGCCTATCTAAATTTCAGTTAAAAAGTGTGAGAAGTAATAGCCTTTATTGGACCAACTTTAGCTGGTGAGAGAGACAAGCTTTCGACGTCAAGAAGTGCTCTGTGGGGCTCGAAAGCTCGTTTCTTTCACCAACAGAAATTGGTCCAATAAAGGCTATTACCTCGCTCACCGTCTCCCTCTAATATCCTGGGACAGACATAGCTACAACTACATTGCATATAGGTTAGACAACTGCTCACAGGTCCTCTGTGGTTTTATCCTTTTCTCTTGCTACGCTTTGATTTCTTCTGGTTTGTCTCACTGTATTCTCACATTGGACACAAGCCCCAAAGGGAAGTCTTACAGGGCATCCAAATCACTCAGGCCTGCTCTGCAGTCATAACTGGTATAAAGGGTTTGCAGTCAAGGACCCAGTCTGGAGCGAGAGAAAGGTGAGATTCCACGGAGGGAGGTGAAGGCTCAGAGGCTGTCACCTGTGCAGCCTGCACTTGGGGTGCGGGCGTGTGTGTCAGAGGTACGGCCAGCCCTGCTCTGTGACAAGCATTACAACCTTCCTGGCAGATAAAGGCACTGATCAGGACAAGCCACTTTCCCACTTGTTACTGAGCTATGCTCTGCGAGCTGCGGTGATATGCCCCAGGCACAACGTTACAATCAAAGGGACTGTGGTTGGGGAAAGAGCAGAGTTTTGCTGAACGCACTTTCTTGTTTGCTTGAGAACTTCTGTCCATTCCAAAGACACTGGATTTTACAGGAGAAAAAGCTTCTCATGACAAGATTCACAGCAAGAATTCCAGAATAATATCCAGCCTCTGAGTAAGACTGAGAGTGGATGACAAAGGGTAACATACACACTACTTAGATAGCAATATGAAAAATAGGACAATTCTCCCTTCTTGTAAATTGGTCTTCCCATAGCACATCCATTTGTTATTCTTGATTAATCACTTGATTAGCTGGCCCTGTAACAAAAGCACTCTGTAAAAGAAAGGTCTGAACACATGTAGGTAGTTAGTTACTAGAAAAAGCTCTCTACTGGAGATGAAAACATTATCTAAAAGTTTTATCTGTAAGTTAGTAGGTTCAATAAAGTTGTTGTTGTTATGCAATGCAAACAACTTCAAAGGTGCAGCCCTTCCCATTTATCAGTTTCCAGAAAGCCCCACCTAGGTAGGTCTAGAGACCAGGCATCTACAAATTCTTGTATCAGAGGGGTAGCCGTATTAGTCTGGATCTGTAAAAGCAGCAAAGAGTCCTGTGGCACCTTATAGACTAATCGACGTTTTGGAGCATGAGCTTTGGTGGGTAAATACCCACTTCGTCAGACACATGTAGTGGAAATTTCCAGGGCAGTATATGTATGCTAGCAAGCAAGCTAGAGATAACGAGTTAGTTCAATCAGGGAGGATGAGGCCCCTGTGCTAGCAGTTGAGGTGTGAAAACCAAGGGAGGAGAAACTGGTTCTGTAACTGGCAGCCATTCACAGTCTTTGTTTAGTCCTGAGCTGATGGTGTCAAATTTGCAAGATGAACTGAAGCTCAACAGTCTGCTCTTGAGTCGGTCCTGAAGTTTTTTTGCTGCAGGATGGCCACCTTAAGGTCTCTATAGTGTGGCCAGGGAGGTTGAAGTGCTCTCCTACAGGTTTTGTATATTGCCATTCCTGATATCTGATTTGTGTCCATTTATCCTTTTTCCGTAGAGACTCGTCCAGTTTGACGATGTAACATAGCAGGAGGGCATTGCTGGCAACAATGGTGTATATTACATTGGTGGACGTG
>NC_133785.1:38929454-38964970 GCF_003597395.2 Chelonoidis abingdonii | reverse complement strand
CTAGCATATATATACCTGCCCCTGGAAATTTCCACTACATGCGTCTGACGAAGTGGGTATTCACCCACGAAAGCTCATGCTCCAAAACGTCTGTTAGTCTATAAGGTGCCACAGGATTCTCTGCTGCTTTTACAAATTCTTGGTTTGTCTTGGTTTCCATCTAGCTGGTATGGAGAGCCCCTCCGAAGTTCTTGCTAACTCTGCACCTCCTACAGAGGCTTCCCTGGTTCCTCTGCCTGGGAACACTAGAGAGCTTTCACCAAGCTGCCTTCTTCTCAGCAAGATCCTTGAACCCTCACTGGCTGCTCTTGTATTCCCCAGCAGACCTGGGTTCTGATCACAGATTCCCATCACAGAGGGCCGGCACTGAGATGCAGAATCAGCACTAGCGGCTCACTTGTAACAGAGGAGGTTACAGGCATGGGTTGCAGGGAGGACAGTGGTGCTTTTAGCTGTGAGAGAGTGCTGGGGAGAAAGGGAAAACTTGGAGGGGAAGATACTGAGTCTAGTATTGGTCATTCAGATGTAAGATGTTGGTGAGACATGCAGGAGATGTCAGAGATGTGGGGGGATTGGATTAAGGGAGACAGGCTGGGAGCTGAAAGACTGAGTCATCCAAACAGAGATGGCAGCTGAAGCTTTGTGAGCGGATCGGAACACCTAGAGACACAGTGCAGAGACAGAAGACGACCAGGGAAACAGCCCTGTGGGAGAATAGGGGAGATCTCCAGGTAAGTCCCATGATGCTTTTGCTTTTTCCTTGCTTCAAGGGCTAAGCTGCAGGGTTGTACTTAGACAGGTAACCCGAGTAGCCACTCACACTGCTGTGGCCACACTGCTAGTTTTAGCACGCTAGCTAGATCAGCGCTAACTTGCGTGTGCATCTGCCCGAGCTGGGAATGCCACCTCCCAGTGCCAGCCTAGCCAGACCCTTAGAGGAGTATATTTTCAAACAGCTCCCACTGAGAGATTTACCAACTCAGAGATCCAGTGTCCTCAGTAAACGACGTTCTGTCGACGACTAGGAAATGTTACAAAGAGGAGCTGAGGGTGGGCCGGAACAAAGACCTCTGACACCATAATGATAGGAATGGAAGGGAAAACTACGCAAGAACCTTTTCAAACCCACTCAAGAGCTGAGGTTAAAACTTATACAGCACAGGGGAATGTTGAGCGTTTACTGGAAGGCAGCCAAAAAGCAGGAAACCTGGCATGAATCATGATAATGATCCCAAGCAGCAGCACCATTTGCATCAACGTGGGTCCTATGACACTGTCTTTTTGAGAGGTAACGAGGGACTGAGTGAAAGTGAACCAGGCCTGCACCACTGCCGCTGAGCTAAAAGCAGGCTCCTTGCCCCCTCACCCATGGCGCAAGGCTCAGCACTTGAGAACAACTCTGTGGAAGTCAACAAAGTTCCACTGCCATAAAGCTGGGACAAGAGGAGAATCCAGCCCATGGATTCTTGCCATCTACCTCTCACCTCTCTGCATGAGCCATCCTATCATGCCGTTCTGTCTCTGCAAGCTCTGGGGACTATTCTAGGATCATTTAAACAATTCAGGAGATAAGGCTAGGACTGGGAATCAGGCACTCAACTACCACTGAAATGCCACAGAAACTGGTTATTTAATTCCCTTCAGCTCCTTTCAAAATCCCTGCTTCCGGGGGCAGAGCCTCTCCTTTCGATGGGCTGAATGCTGGAATCCGGACCCCTGCAGCACTGCCCTTAACTCAATGCCCTGGGTGAGGAGGGAAGGGTTTGGCCCAATGAGAGGTATGTCCTTGTGTTAATTTTAACCAGAGGTACTCTCCCATCTGTGCATGCAGAGTGAACAACTGTGCCCTTTATGTGAGCAAGGGCTGCAGCCAAAGGACATTGATTTCAGCAGGTTTCCTTCCCCATCAGAGCCAGAAAATGCAGGGGCTGTGTGTCCTATCATTCAGCTCCTTTGTGCCACTACAGGGGTGCAAAGGGGCTGGATTCTGGCTGCAAATACCCAGCACAGAATGTTCAACAGACGGGGAAGTCCCTGCCAGTGCATGTGAACTGGGTCTAAGCCCTGCACCTCTGTCCCCCCAGGAGCTGTTTTGTTAGGGCCAGGGGCTTGCCAAACCAATTCCTGGCCTCATCCTGCATGGTGCCAATAGGAGCTGTGGTACAGCCCTTCCCTGTTGTATTTACTTTGCTGTCAAGCAGTAACAACGCTGTAGGATTTACATAGTATCTTCCACCCAAGGATCTCAAACCATTCTCCAAATAGCAGTGAATTGAAAACCTTGCTGCACCCATGTGAAACATCGTCTCCATTTTACAGATAAGGCACAGAAAGGTGAAGTGACTTGCCCAAGGTCCCACACGAAGCCTGTGGCAGACTCCAGAACAGATCCTGGATTACCTGGCTCTCAGTCCTATCCCTCCTTGCCCTAGATCAGCCTTTCTCCTTAATATCCATATCTGCCACAAAGCATTGGGATGGAAATTTAAACTGTGACTGCATATTCCCCCCCAGTCTTTACTTACGCCGTGATGAATGCATATTGCCTTAACACTTGCCATACACATAATTACAGTTCTTTAATTTGCTTCAATAACATGTATTATAATAAACATTTACTGCTCCATGAATAAACACTGAAATGAAGCTCCTAATGGGGGTTATGTGTTTCGAAGCCATTCATGGCATCGGTAAAGTCTCTCTCTACACTTAATGAAAGCCATTTCCATAATCTGTGCATTATTGCTTAAGCCTCCCTTTAGGAATATTTTACAAAGTAAAATTTCTGTGAAATATTATCAGCCCAAAGAGGAAATGTTAAGAGGATTATCAAATTGTCCTGTTAAAGGGACAGCGCATGCTTTCATGTCCCTCCAGAGATGCTAACACACTAATTATGGGGAATCTGCTGGCTAATTATCTCACTGGTCCAGTGCATTATGACTGTGCTTTTCACTTCAGAGACATCCTTTAATGAAAAGAAAGGGGGCCCTTTAAAAGGTCAGATACAAAGGGCAATAAAATGCTAATTTATTTTCTAGCGCTAATCAGATACATTTCAGACCCCGAAAAAATCTTGTGAGGTTCAGCAGGCTCCAAGAGGCAAAGGTAGAATCAAGAAGTTAATGACAAATATTCCTGTCCAGAGAGTCTGATACAGCTTAACTCAATCTAATTCATAACATCCCATAACTAATATCCAGGGGTTGATCCTCACCTCATTGAAGTTAATGTGAGTTTGACCACTGGCTCTGATAACAGATGGACTTGGTACCTGAAATAAAATCTAAAGACCACTGATGTCACTGGAAAGACTCCAGAGGACTTTCAGGTCCCTAGAGAATCAATAATCTCTCTCTCTCTCTCTCACCCCCCACCCCCCACACGCGCACACACGGTATTTCTCCACATGCATGGGGACAGCTGAGACAAAGGGTGAAATACACCTTGTCTCCACTAGAAGGAAATAAGAGTGTCCAAAATAGTTCCAGCAGTCCAACCTCTCTTGAGGACAAGAGCGGGGATGGGAAAGATGGAGGGCCATCAGAGAAATTCAGTTGTAAATGGATTTACACAGGACACAAAACAATGACTTGCTTTTTTGGGAGGGGGATACTAATATCTTCTTTGGATGGTTATCTGTTACACAGTTGTTGCAAGTATGTTCTAGAGGGACAGGGTTCGTTTCTGAGGGACTGAAGTATTATTCATGTCTCCTTCCTGGCTTCTCTTCCATTCATTAGAGCCATTCAAAGATGGACCACTGCAAGGAGAAGGTAAAGATTTTCAGTGACAGTCCCTAAACCAAGCCCCACAACTCTGGGTGAATGATGAAATATCATTCAAGCTGCACTGCTTGTCATCACAGGATCAGTCTGTTGGCCAAAACTCCCCAAGCTTTGTGTCAGTCATGAGTCCTCTTCCATCCCTGAGAGCCACATTGCCTTAGAAATGGTGATATCTCTGTGCCTAGGTGCAACAAGCTCAAGACCAAATAAAGTTATTTATATACAAAAACTACACCAGGCAGCCATCGCTCCCTGAGTGTAGGAATATTTTTCTGTTTTATTGCCAAGTCTGCACATTCATCTGAACGCTTTCGCTGCTTCAGTGAAATCTTTTACATGGAAAATGATCTTCTGCTATAAAAAGCTGATTGTAGGCGATTTAGTATTTCAAAGAGGGCAATTTATGTGACTGGAACAAAAAAAAAGTTCAACAGAAACAGAATTTTACTTAATCAGAATTTTTTTAATGTTTCAGTGTGGTTTTCTCTTCATATTTTTCTTCCCATGGTACTGGCCTCTATCTTTCATTTAGCTTGAAATAGAAGAACTTAGCTAAATCATGATTTTTCTCTATTTGCTTATATGTCATTTTCCAATCTAGTCTTCACCTTGTATTTAATGTGTTCTTAGAGTCATCATAAGCGCAGGTGCCAATCTTGCAATTGCTTGGACATATCCTCAACTTTAAGCCCCTGAAGTCAATGGAACTGCTCATACACTTTAAAGTTAAGCAAATTTGTGAGTGTTTGCAGGATCAGAGCCTCTGTTTTCAAAAGGGCTGAGGCCCGCCATCCCTTTTGACTAACACAGTTTTATTCACAAAGGGCAAAGCTCCTGTTTATTTCAGTGGTGCAGGTTCAGGCTCAAAATGAATTGCAATTGTAAATCTCAGAACTTGCACCTCTTGCCACCTGAGTTACATCTGCAGGGAGGGTGTTCGAGACTCAGGCAATCAGATTTATCCCTGCAGTTCAATTCTGGGTGCCAAATGCTGGGACAAATTACATCTGCCAAAGGGAACATAGATCCTTTAAATCGGTCATCTCAGGCCTGATTCGAAGCTCACTGAAATGAATGGAAAGACTCATTGACTTTGGATCACCCCCCGAAGAACCGCAGGGTGTCACCACCAATGTTACCTCAGGTTTGTGGTGATGTTCTGTTTCTTTATTTGTTTTTTTTATAAAACTCAAGGGCAAGCCCACTCAAAGGTCTCGAAAAATCAATCTCTACACATTACTGAGTGTCACTAGCAGCAATGAGAGTTACCATACAGAGAAGGAAGGATCTCATCTTCCAAACTGATGGTGCAAATGCTCATTCATTCTTGTGCTGCTCTAGCAGCAGGTGATTTCTTCTTATTCTTCTTCAGATTTGGCCTGAATCTGCTCCATTGAAGTCAGTGGCAAAACTCTCATTAACTTCAACGGTGCAGTATCAGGTCCCTTCTGAGTTAAAGAAAGATGACATCAGAGCTGGTCAAAAATGTAGAAGAATAATTACAAAAATTATCCCAACCTTTTGTGGGTTTTAATCCCAATTTAAAAACAGCTTTTTCCCCCAGGTAGCACTTTGCAGTCAGACGTTATCACACTTTGTTTTTCTTTGCCTTGTTCATATTAGACTCTAAACTCTTCTGGGCCAGGACTGCAATTTACTAAATGTCTGTACAGCACCTTGCACAAAATGACCTGAGTCAGTCTAGGCCATTATGCACTTGTACAATAACAATAATCATCAATCCAAAGAAAGGCATCATTCATTAATAATTGGTGAAAAACAACACAGCCGTTTCACTTTGCAGATTTAATTAAGGAAATGTATATCTATTCAACCCTTCTGTATATTCATGAGCCATTTACAGGCAAATGGTACACTTAGTAACAGAGCTCGTCTAGTGCACCCTAACCTTGATCCACATGAATTATTGGGAAAAGAGTTATTTCAAAATCATTTACATCTGAGAAGTGCTTTAAACCTTAGAACTTTGTCAGATTTCTAATAGACACTGCAGTTTGCAAGGCTTCCAGCTGAAGCTGCCAGACCTGCTGTACTGGAGAACTTGCACCAGGCATTTGGTCCAAAATCTCCATTGATTGCTGTGATGAAGGCCACATGGGCAGGAGGTCGATAAACGTGTGCAGTTTATGATTATGTCCCTGAGTCATTTAACCTTCCAAATTAACATTGTGTGCACCTTGTCACCCAACAGGGGGCTGTACAAACAGGTGAAAAGATAGATGTGTATTCCTAATGACTGCTTAGGAGACTGCTGAGCTTTGGTCTGTGCCCATGTTGGTTCAGTTCATTAATGTAATTAACCAACAATCAATCTTTCTAAATTAGTTACACAAAAACAGTCCTGCCAGATCAACTGACATGAAAGTGAGGTCACGCTCCGTTTCTGCACGATTTAACACTCACACTGGAACAGAGTACAGGCCGTTAGAAGCATGGCAAACTGAAGCCAAATTCATTTGAAACTCTACAACTTAATTACAGTGTACAAAATCTGTGCAGCTGGCTTGGTGTTATTTTGCACGGGCTGCCATGTTTGCCGGAAAACACCTTGGTGATCCAAAGAGCTCAAAGAAGTAAAGAATAGCAGACATCTGCTTTCAAATACATACGGTTAATCAGAAGATTATAGAAAACTGTTTCTTGTTAGTGAACCAGAAAGTTGGCCCAAGCAGACGGCTTCACAGTTCCCTGGTGTCAGCACGAGACACACCACCACAGAGTTCTGATTGGCATCACCGAATCCTGACAAGTGGAAGAAAGTGACACCAAGAAAGCGGCTCCCTTGCTGAACCTGCGGTTAGCGCCTGGCCTCTTGATTTGGGCTCACAGGAAAACGACAGGACAAATAAGGCAGAAAATGGCTTTCACTGAACAAAACGTGATCTGTAAAAAGCTCAATGATGGCTCTGAGCAAGGGACAAGGGCAGAGCAGGAGCAGGCTGAGACGCCGAGAATCACGCCACACACCTGCTTGTTGCCTCCTGCTCTGGGGAGCAGGGATGGAGAAGGCCTTTGCTAGGCCTACATATACCCCCCTGGGGAGCAGACTGGCATGTTGCCAAGGTAACCAAGTCTCCGCCCATTTCCCCAGCTCCTTCCCATTCGCTCCCAATGCGTGCACGGGGGATGAGGCGGTCATAGCCAACCATGGTATGAATGGGCCAAACTGAGTGCTAGGCTCAGGGGAACCAGAAAACTGATCCCCACACTTTCCATTCGTAGCCCTCTCTCTGTGCCCACTCCAATGAACACACCAAGTGGAATGCACACACTTCCATTCTGCAAGGTGCAAGGCAGGTAACGGGTGATTGTTTTCCAGATGCAAAACATGATCTGCACCCCTGTAGGTGGGTGCGCCAGCAGGCTAATTTGAGGCTAGTGGGCAGTTTGCTTTTTAACCCTTACAACTGAACCTGCGCTAAGCTGCTCTTCACTTCTCCCAGCAGGCTGGGTTTGGAATTCATCCTTATGTTCACCCAATAAGTCAGCATCTGGCTCGTCTTCATCCCTCACAGTGACTGAGTGGATCCGATTGGTTCCACTGGGTATAAAGAAAGCATTTTGCTGACATCACTACTGAGGCCAGGTCTGATCTCCAGTTGAAGCAGCCACACAGGGAATACACAGAAGTGAATCCGTCACCTAGGAAGCAGCACGCAGGGAAAGTCTGTCATGAGCCTGCGAACTGCCGAGCCCCCTCCTGCAAAGTGCTGGGTACTTGCCAATGCCGCCTGGCTGAGTGAGCTTTGCAGAATTAGGGCACCCACAAGTCCCCCTGAAATCAGTGGAAGCTGCAGGTGCCCTCCAACCATCACTTTAAATGAAATACTGAGCGCAAAGGGTGAGAAAGTCGAGAGAGGGAATTGAAGGGGGATGGCTGGTTCTTGGGGCTGGGGAAGGAGATGTGGGTAAACAGTCATCAAATTTAAGGCCAGACAGGACCACCAGATCATCCTGTCTGACTGCCTGTATATCACAGGCCAGCAGTACCCACACACCAAGCCCCCAAGAGGGACCACGAACCTTAGTTCTATTTTTAAAATGGTGTGTATGATAGCTTGAGAAGCAGGGATGTGATCTGCCTCTGGGAAGGAAAAGAGCCATGTGAGAACTGTCTCTAAGCATCCCCCACCCTCTGCAATGCTGCTTCAGTAAACCACCCCAGCAGGAGCTCCTGGAAACAGGACTGAGGCAAACGTAGGCGAGTTTAAAATTAATAGCAGTGAGTACCGTTAATGAAAGTCGCCTTGGCCAGTTAGAACAGCTTTCGCCCAGTTGGATTTTCTAAGCTTTCACACACAAAAGAAAAAGCACACTCAAGAAATTCACAGCAGCAAGAGGCAGCATATCATCAGCTTATGCTGCCTTATGAAAATGCTCTGACTCTCTAAAGCCGCAGACCTCCACCAGCAAAAAAATGATGGGTTTACCCTGATAACAGTTGATTAGTTAGCACATAGCTACTTCATCGCACTAGCCTTCTAAGTTAGCACATAGCTACTTCATCGCACTAGCCTTCTGGTAGATGGAACTGCAGCAGTATGTCATAGGCCCTATACTGCTAATCACAAATGGAGTTTGTCCTCGAAGGCTCAGGACCTGTGCTTTTCAAGTTCTATCCTCACTGTCAACATGAATTTGCTAGGTGGGTTTGCATCTGCCTTTAATATGGTATAAATCAAACACTATCAAGGGCCTGATCTGCATTGTTTTAGTGCCCAAACTTCTGCCGAAGTCAACAGGAGTTTGTGATGCAAAAAGAATGCAGAACAGGGGATCCAAAGTGTATGTGACATCCTCATAAATGCAATTAATCTAGTAATGCTGAAAGAATTACTAATCAGAACAGAAAAAACTCCAGAAGTGTTCACATTAATTCTTCTTTGCTACTAGACACCCAGTGAGCACCGTGACACATTGCCATTTACAGAGGGATAGCTCTTTATTTATGCAACCTATTGCTCACATTTAACTAATTAGGCAGCCTGGTACATTTTGGAACTTGTGATCTATGTGCTATGTTTGCATAAGTGCAGCATATTTAATGTAAGTACAATTGTTTTAGCACCTCTACTAGCATATTAATGACTTCATAAAATTAGAAGAGTTATTGACTCCAACTTTAATACAAGTTATGTGTTTTAAAAAAGCCTATTAGTTAAGTTGAATTAAAGGAACATTTACTCTAGAGATGCATCTGGAGCCTCACAAGTTTTGTAATAAAGGACACAAGGGATCAGAATGTGCTGTTTGGGAACAGGCAAGCCAGTTCAGATAAAATAAGAATTGACCCAAGCAGGCTTTTTGCAGGCTGACTGATTTCTAAAATGTGTCGTTCCCCCATCCCCACCTCCCTTTTCTTGCTACTCACCAGACCAAGGGCCTGATCCTGACAGGTGCTGAAAATCTGAGACTCTCATTAAGGTCAACAATAGCTGCAGATGCTCAGCACTTCCTTGGGATTCATAGATTCCAATGCCAGATGGGATCATTGTGATCATCTAGTCTAATCTCCTGGATCACACAGGCCAGTGAATTTCCCCACAATAATTCCTAGAGCAGATTTGTTAGAAAAACATCCAATCTTGATTTTAAAATGTCCAGGGTTGGAGAATCCACCGTGACCCATGGTCAACTGTTCTACCCTCACTGTTAAAAAAATTATGCCTTATTTCCAGGCTGAATCAGGTCCAGAAAAGTGGCAATGCCAAAATGCCCACAGAGAGGCTATACTGCCCAGAAATCCGAAGTACTGTAAGGCTCACATGGAACATCTACACTGGAAATGAAGGTGTAATTATAGCAAGGGGAGCTTTAATCTAGCTAGCACAGATAACAACTGTAGTGAAAACTTAGCGGCACAGGGTTCAGTGCACAGGTGCCGGAACAGGTGGGGTCAGGGGGCCACGGCCCCATCACTTTTGAAAGTGAGAGGGTTCTGCTGTCCCAATTTTTATTGGCCGTAATGGTCAGCGATGGCAGGGAGGGGGCGGAGAGGCATGAGCAGGGGGCAGAGTCTTGGGGGAAGAGGAGGTACAAGGGTGGGGTCTTGAGGGGAAGGGGCAGCTTAGGGGCGGGGGCTCAGGGAGAAGAGGCAATGTGGGGGCGGAGGTTCAGGGGAGGGAGCAGCGAGGGGGGAGCACAGTTCAGGTGCTGGCGGCACCCTCACACTTCTAGAGACCTTCCGACGCTCCTAGCTGAGTGCAGTTAGCTGCCCCAGAACAAGCCCTCTGGGGACCAGGGGTGTGTACTTAGCTTGCTAGTCTGTGCTACAGTCCATGCTGCCGCATCTTCACTATTACCGTTACTCATGCTAGCCAGCTTAAAGCTAGTGTGTGTACATGCCTTAATTTGCAGGATGGACAAACTTACAGAGAGCAACCTTCATGAGAATCCCTGGTCAATCTCCGGTAGATTCAAAGGTGGGATTGGACAAACATTTTCCATCAAAAATGATCATCTGTTGAAAAATTGGGTTTTTGACTAAAGAAAATATTTTGCTAAAAGGATTTGCTTTCCACAGAAATTTCTGAATTTTCATCAAAACATTGTTGGTCAAAAGCTGACTTTTTTTTTTGGCAAAAAGTCAACTTTTTCTTTGGAAATTTTTGCTGAAAACATATTTATGTTGTTTTAATCAAAATTTTCTATGGGGAAAAGCAACATTTGTCCGACGAGCTCTACTCAAAGAGTCTGGAGGGTCTAAATAAGGTTTGGTGAAGCATATAATCCTAGGGTCTTTCTGCAGCCCAATTCCCTGCACCAAGGACATATTGCGGTCACTCATAATGCTCCACATTCTCTTGCTTGCTCCAGCTGCCTGAGTTCCAGCCCTTCCATAGGTTCCACGGCCAGAAGGGAGAATCACTAAGGCTGCAAGTTTGTCATGTAGGTCACGGAAGTCATGGATTCTGTGACTTTCTGGGAGCTCCAGAACATCTGCAGCGGCCGGTGTGGCTGGCCCTGGAGGCCGCCTGAGCAGCTCAGGCAGCCCCTGGGCCAGCTTCACTGGCTGTTGCTGGGGCGGTCTCAGGCCACCGTATCCTCCCCGCCCCAAGCAGCAGCAGGAGTTTGGGAGTGGGAGGGGGCTCAGGACTGGGGGTTGCGGCGTGGGAGCGGGTGAGGGCTCTGGGCAGCGCTTACCTCGGGGGAGATCCCTGGAAGTGGCAACATCCCTTGGCTCCTAGGCGGAGGTGCAGTCAGGGAGCTCTGCGTGCTGCCTCTGCCTGCAGGCTCTGCCCCTGCAGCTCGCACTGGCTGCAGTTCCTGGCCAATGGGAGCTGCAGAGGTGGGGCTTGGGGCAAATGCAGTGCACAGAGCTGCCTGGCGACGCCTCCACCTAGGAGCAGAGGGAGAGGGATGTGTCCGCCTCTAGAGAGGTGCAGAGCCGGTAGGGAGCCTGTCAGCCTCCCCCTCCCCCAGTACCAGTGGGGATCCTGGGCCACATGCCACTGCCTGCTCCCTCCCTGCCCCGCACCAGTGGGGATCACAGGCCACACCCCCTCCAGAACCCACAGCACCCCTGGGCCACTCCCCCACCCCAAGATTCAGCCAGGGGTATATAATACAAGTCATGGACAGATCATGGATCATGAATTTTTGTTTACTGCCTGTGACCTTCCCATGACTTTTACTAAAAATACTCATGACTAACATGTAATAATCCTCAATAATCACCTAGTTTGACCCCCTACCACCGCACAGGGCATCGAACTTCCTCGAAACAATTCCTGCTTGAACCAGAACAGCTCTCGATTGAAAAATTGCCTGTGATGAAAAATCCTCCACAAGCCTTGGGAAATTGCTCCGACCCCCCTTACCATCCAAAATGGACGCCTGATTCCAGGCTGGATTTGTACAGCTTCAACTTCCAGCCACTGGATCTCATTATGCCTTTGTTAGACTGAAGAGCCCATCAGCTAATGCTTGTTTCCCATGTAGGTATTTACAGACTGCGAGCAAGTCACTCCTGAACCATCTCCTTGTTCAGCTAAATAGATTGAGCTTGTTGAGTCCTCTAGAAAAGATGCTTTGAAAAACTAGCCCTGCAATACAAGTCTGAATAGCCCCACAACATGTCTCTGCATGGGCCAGTGCAACTACTCAGCAATTCTATTCCCCTCAGACATCTGTGTATCCAGATGTGGAAAGTGTTTTCACATTACAAGATTTTTGCATTAGGCCAGGTATCTAAACAGTGTTTCCCAAACTTGGGACGCAGTTTGTGCAGGGAAAGCCCCTGGCAGGCCGGGCCAGTTTGTTTACCTGCCGCGTCCGCAGGTCCAGCCGATCACAGCTCCCACTGGCCACGATTCGCTGCTCCAGGTCAATGGGAGCTGCTGGAAGCGGTGGTCACTACGTCCCTCGGCCTGCGCTGCTTTCAGCAGCTCCCATGGGTCCGGAGCAGTGAACCGCGGCCAGTGGGAGCTGCGATCGGCCAGACCTGCAGACACGGCAGGTAAACAAACCAGCCCGGCCCGTCAGGGGCTTTCCCTGCATAAGCGGCGTCCCAAGTTTGGGAAACACTGATCTAGAGGATAAAGAATAATACACCTTTAATACTGCAACAGTTCTGAAGCCTTCATAGGCAACAGCATCTCTATTGATATTATGTAATGGACCAAATTCATCCCCATTGGAATACCATTAATTTCCATGGAGTTACACCAGAGATGGGTTTGATCCCATATATACAAGTGTTGCCAGTACTCTGCCACCACGGAGTGACCAGAACCAAAGTCGTATAAATCTTATCACTGCTGTCTCTCAGCAGAGAAAGACTTTAGTGGAGAAAACTTATTGTAGTGATGTTAAATGAGAATGAACCAGAGCCTTAGCCCTCAGTAGAAAACAACAGGATGGGGCTCAGGATACTTCGTTACTCTTTTTAAGAATATGGCCACAGTTGAGATCAGCAGAAGTGCTCAAAGTGAAACCCCATTGAGTGGAGGCTGCTGGCTGGGCACTCTTCGTGAAGGCCTCACTGCTTTGGAATTTGCTCCACACCATCATCTGAAATAGCCTAAGGCACAGTTCAGTGAGAGCACAGAACTTTTAAACACCAGGTCACATTTAGATGCAAATTTAGGCCCTAATTTTTTTCCTTTTTTGGTTTAATAGCATTTCACTGAAGGTCAGACTTTCAAGTACACAGAACTTACAATTAAGGCCAGATTTCCAAAAATCACTCAGCAACCAACACTCCTACTGTAACACTTACAGACAAATTTTCAGGAGAGTTCTGTACCCTACATGCTGAGTACTTTGGACAAATCTGTGTACTTATTTAAGAGCTTGAATAGGAGCTGAGCAGTTTTGAAAATATGGTCCTAGTTACAAGTGCTGAGACCTTCTGAAAATTCCAGCCTAAGTCCCTTTTGAAAATGGGACTTGAAGAAGAGCTGAGTGTAACTCAAAAGCGTGTCTCCTTCACCAAGAGAATTTGCTCCATATTATTATTATTATTAGCCACAGTTCAATTATTTTTTGACACTCTTGGAGCTTTTTGTACAGGTAATTTAAAAAAAAATTGTTTCAGTCTAAATAAACTTGTAAAGAGATTGGGGTCAATCCTTCCTTGGTGCATTGTTAAGAGAACCCAGTATCATCAGGTGACTTTCCTCCTAGACATGGGCAAAACTGGGCTATATTTAGGTTTAAAGACATCACTCTGTCACTTAGCAGCTAGGAACATTTACTTCCATTTTCTGTCAATCTCAGTCAAGCAAATAAATGTCCTTGTGCTTCTTCCAGTGCGAGGAAGTATGAACAGACAGACAGCAACTATATTTTGAATGAACGCTGGTGTCCCCACGGAAAGAAGTTCTTACAGGATGGGTTTTTAATGATGGGAACATATTCTCCAAGGAGAATTGCTACCACAATGAAAAGTGTTTTGGGGAACCCTTAATAATACTACAAGGGACAGGGAGGGCTGAGAAAAATAAAAAAACGACTCCTCACCCCAAGATGAATGAAGAAGGGAACTGCCTAGATTCAGATGTCTGGGGTGGGGGAGAGGAGACTGGCCTGTCGGGTTAACTTGCAAAATGTGGTTGACTCAGCCCCACAGAGAAGCTGCAATGCACTGAATCTAAATTGTATCAATACCATCATCTGAATTAGGCTCGTTAAAATGAAGGGGAGAATCTTGCCGTGTTTTTCTCGATACATTTAAACAAACAAGACTGCTCCTTCTCCCGCCCTTCCAGAAGTGGCCAAGCTACTGTGTTTATGATCCATTTTCAGCCCAGGTCTAGACTGTGGCCCATCCTATAGGCTGACCCAAGGGAGTAAAGGGACCAAGGGAGAGCAGCTACCACAGGGCCATGCTGTCTCTTCCCCTCTACGTGGAATAGATATGGAAGGAGCAGGGAATGGGTGGATGGAGCTGGGCTCTGCTTCAGCATGCCAGGGGAAGAAACAGCACCAGGACCAGGTATGGGGCTGGGACAGGATATTTCCTCTGCTGGAGTAAGGGAATAGCCAAGAAGACTTTGACAATCTGCTCCTAGGGCAGCACAGCTGGGTCATGCACGGGGCTTGTTGCAAAGTCATAAATAACTGACCCCTCATTCTGAATCCAAACCTGCATAAGCATGAAACAAATGTTCACAATATGCTACGAAGCTTTCCATTTCTGTTTTGCAGTCAGCACTTTCCCCATCCACAACACACACAAACCACCAGTGTATATTTCTGAAATGATATTCAGGCCAGAATCAGCTGGTCAGAGAAAGAGAACCAGCTGCAGGAAGGAGAAAGGGCAAAACAGATGAACAAAGAAAAGATCGGAACCTGAACAGAATCTGAAACTAGAGTTTAAATGCATTTGTTAGACTGTACTTAAAATACAACAATAATGAAGTGCTCCTCGCTTCTCGTTTTTGCTGGTTTCTTGTCTTTCCCATTTTGATAATGAATTATATCAGGATGCACGAGAAGTGGAGCAGGTTTTCAGCATTAGCAGTCAGTATAAGAAGGAGATCATGGCAAGACAAAGACATTTTAGGCTCTGAGTTATTATATTTGTTAGAAGACCTCCACCTTGTGAATACAAATCTTTGAAAGATCACTTTGCTGATGGATTTGCTTTTTTGGCCAATTGCCTGTGTAACTATCCAGATGTGTACATGCCACTGCTGCTAGTTTGTCCAATATTTGTCCTCCTGTTACATGACTCGGTTACGAAATCAGTTAATGAGACTGAGCCATTACACAGATGAAAGGCTATTAAGAACGGATGTCCAGCTGCATAACCTTCATACGATGCCAGGTGTGCTACAAGGGAATGAAATGCGTCAAATCTGAGCAGGAGTGTAACAACCAACTGAGCTGTCTTACGTTGTGATTTTGCTCCCCATGAATTCTGGGTTTTTTTTGTTTTTTATGTTTTTTTTTAAAGCCCTGTTGGTTAGCATATTTCTTAAAAAGACAGGCCATGGGATTTTATCCATGATCTCGTAAAATAAGATTATATGATTGTTTGGAAAGGTTTTTAGTCAAACCAATTAACAGCTTCCCATAAATAAATAAATAAAAGAATGAGAATGTTCCACTTAGATGTGGAATGAGAACAATTTAAGAAATTATTTGGAACAGCACTTGAAAGAGAAAGATCAGGTACATAGTTATTCTCCATGTAAATTATTAAACCAAGAGAAATTCTCTGAATGATTGTTGGGGGTAGACCTGTATTGAAAAAAATGTACCATCCTATAAAAATTGAGACTTTGAAAATGTTTTCTATCCAAAACCTGCACAAAAAGTCAAATTCTCAAAAAAATTTATGAACAGAAAAATCTGAAAAAAAAAATAGTGTGGGTCAATCGAAACAATTTGTTTTGATAATTTTGATATGTTTAACTTAGAGTTAGTTTTTTTTAAAATGTAACTATAAATAGCTGAAATTTTGAAACAAAAATAGTTTCATACCACAAGAATGGAACTTTTCATTTTGAAAACATTTCAACTATTTCGAAGCTTTTCCAAATTTTTTTAGTCAAAAAGTTGGTCAAAATTGACCCCTTGTGTCAGAAAATTTCAGTTTGATCAATCAGCATTTTCCAACAAAGTAACACTTCATAGAACAATTCCTGACCAGCTTTAGCTGTCAGCAAGATATTGTTATGAAGAGAGGTAGAATTTGTTATAGTGATTTTCTAATATTTGCCACTCACAGTAAGGAAGCAGAAGAGATCCAATATATTGATGTTAAAAGAGCATGATCAGAGAGTGTGATCTATATTACATGACAATGTTATTATGCACCAGTGGGATATCTTTTTTTATGATGAATGCCTGAAGTAACTGTAAGAAGGTGCTCGTGTTGGTTTGTGTGCTGGTTTCCCTGTCCACTTTTCCAAGGATCAATCCTTTGGTATGTCTACACTGCATCTGGGAGTGAGCGTTCAAACTTGGGTCGACAGACTTGTGCTAGCGGGGCTCGCATTAGTGCACTAGAAATGGCTGTGTAGACGTTGTGGCTAAGGCTGTTAAGCCAGGGACAGAGAGGTGAGTCTGAGAGCCCAAGATGCAGAGCCAAAGCAAAGCCTGTACACCTACTTTTAGCCTGTTAGTGTGAGCTCTGCTATTGTGAGTCTCTGGACCCAGACTGAGAGTGAGGAGACGGTTTGGGGAGTGCATGACAGGGGTGACGTGACTGCAGAGGGCTAACAGCACCTGCTATAAATAGGGTCAGGGAAGGTGTTCTCGTGGCAGCCAGGAATTGCTACCAAAATGGGATAGGGTGGGTCATTTCCCCTTCCCGGCCGGTAGAAAGCAGGGAAATATTTCTTACTACTATTTGGAGCCTTTTGCTCCACCCATTATTTAATAAAACCTGCCCAAAGGAAAAGGCTATGGTACCGGGTTCAAGCATTGGACATTCCTGGGGCTGCCCCAGCTGGTGAGTTTGCCCTCTGGCTACAGCATCTCACCTTTAACTGTTATTGGGACACAGTAGGCTCCCTTTGTACCCTGCTCCCGTCAGGCTGGGAGCGTCAGTGACAGCAGGCTGGGAGGCTGTCTGGATTTAGGTACAGTGAAAGAGGGCAGGATAACTCTGGAATAGCTGATAAAGGAACCAGAAGTTTCTATTTCTTTTTACCAGTGAGGACTTTTGCCATGCCCTGCCTCCCTTCAATCTTACAAATATAACCTGTGCTATTCTGGGAGCCAGGGACCACATGCCATGGGAGTTGGATGCTGAACACGCTTTGGTTCCACTGAAAATCCTAACCACAGAAAACGCACCAGAGAGAGGCTAAGAGCTCCCCCAGGCCTCGGAAAATCTACCCTCCCTCATTCAGGGTCAATGTAAGTTTTCATTAACGTATGTCCTGAGTGGCTGCTTTCGCTGCTGATGGCTGAGATCTAATGGGTGATGGCAAGATGGGATGTGAGTTTTCTTTGTTACTATGAACATTCAAAGCAACTCAGCACTGATTGGCCCTGTGGTGGAAATGACCTTGCCCCAAATGGGGAAGAAGTGATAGTGAAAGAATTCGTTACCACAGGATATAACGATCAAAGCTGGGTGCCTGGAGTGAGGCACCTCCATCTATATTTATATCTACCTAACTGAGTGGTGTCTTTTTCAGAGATGATGAATGCCTGCAGCTCCCATTGACTTCTGATACCCAAGTTTGAGCTGTTTGGCCTTTCGTCTCCAAACCCCAGCTAATTTAAGGATTTAACATTTCAAAGCTAAGGATTTTACCCAGTCAAAATTTCCACACAGCAGTAGCACCGAGGGATGAGAGAGATGACACCAGGGCCAGGCAAAGCAGGAGAAGACAGATGATTATTTGTCACAGCACGTACACTTGAAAGACAGGCTAATGAGTTCTAAAACGACATAATTTAATCCCAAGGCTTTTCAGATGCAATGCTAGAGCCTTCCTTTCCCTAGTCATTACACAGCACACAAGGAATCTCTAAATATGCTTCTCTTGCTCTTTGAAATGGAGGAAGAATGGGCAAAACAGCTGGTTCCTCCAGGGCCAGAGTTTCCTATTTTAAGTTCTCTTCAAATAGGAATTTTTCTCTCTCACATGTGGACTGAACTCATCTCTTCTACCAGCACAGCACAGCCCAGTTATACAATGCATTTATCTTTTTGTAGCATCTTCCTCCTGCGCTCGATAGAATTACATGATTCAGGCATTTGGAAATGCATTTGGATTTCTATCGGGATAGGTGGGGTGGACCTAGCCAGAGCTCTAGGCATCCCTGACACCAGCTGGACCTTTTTCAAAGACATTTGCTCTAGAACCACTAGATGTGATGGGCTTGCCGCAGGAATCGTGGGGTGAAATTTGCTGGCCTGGGCTATGCAGGAGTTCAGACTAGATGATCATAAATGGTTCCGCCCAGCCTGAAAACAAATTCTATCACAGTCACAGAAAACATAAGTGACATTCAACAGCAATTGACCCCGACAGCAAGCAAAACCCTCTTCCCCCCCACAAGTCCCATCTCCATCCAACCCCATCCTTTGAAGCAGTGTGTGCTGATGGCCAACACATCTGGGATATTATGGAGCAGGGGAGCCTGGTCCAGAGCTGAGGGGCCCTCACTCTACAGAGGCGGATCCAGGTCCAGGGCCTATGCTGAATGCAGCTGGCACAGTATGGCACAGGAGAGAGGCAGTTTCTCATGTGAGTGACTCCTGGGCCATTTAAGTCTTCATATGTCAAACCAATGCCCTAAATTCAATCCAGACACCTACAGGCAGAGGATCATCAGTACCATGTGCTGCCCCAGAAGCACGGCTGAATCTGTAGGCCGTCACATCCTGCACCAGCCTTACACTGGTCAGTTAAGGCTCCATGGTCTAAACTACTGTGATGTAAAGACATGGCCTGGGGTAAAAGTGAAAGCACTTAAAGAACTGGCCTGAAGGCCAACAGCAGCAGGGAAGAACCTTTACAAGACATAGGCAACAGAAAGGTTACTATGGACAGTGCTCTGGGAACAAGTCTGGGTTGTGCAGTGAATGAGGTTGGAGATGCAAATAAATCCCCAGATCAATCATTCTTCTGCCCCTCTGAGACTGCCCTGCAGGTCTCTGCTCTTTCTCCCCACTCCCAGGCCCTGCTGAGTTCTCCTAGGCTGCTTCCTCCCAGTAGGTTTCCCCACAGCCCCCCTTCCCGGGACTCTGGCCGTTCCTCCAGAAACCTCCCTGCTTCTTACAGGCCTGATCTCAGGGCCTTCCGCAGGAGCCTGGCCTGCTCCCTGATGTTCTTTCCAGCCTGTTCACCAGCCTCCTCTCCCCAGCCTCAGGTCTCTTCCCTCTCTGCAGAGCCACAGCTGGGGTGACTAAGGGTAACTGAGTCCATATCAGACCCAGTGGGGGGCTAACTGCTAGGTCCCTCCTTAAAGGGCCTGCCAGCCAGCCTGCAGAAGTCTGACAATGTGCACAGAATGAGGCATGGGACCGCAGGAAAGGAAATTGTTAAGTTATGGATCAAGCTGTGGTTAAGGCAAATGAATGACAGCTTGCAGACCTATCCCTGCCTCCGCCACTGAGTAACTATGTGATGGGCAAGTCACTTATACCAAAGCTTTCCACAGCTGTCCACTAACTGTGCATTAGTCACTTTTTGGGACCCAACTTGTGACACTTGAGGCCTGATTTCCAGAAGGGCTGAGCAAACAACTGCCTCTGAAGTCAACGGGAACTCTGCTTTGAACATGTAACGTACTATATAATGCTAAGCACTCTGCAAAATCAGGCCTTAGCTATCTCAAGTTGGGCACCAAAAATTAGCTAACACTTCTGACAGTTTAAGATATAGGCATTGCTGTTCTTGTGGCATTCTGGTGATGACTACAGTTGAAAAGTTCAAGAGGAAATTAATAACTGCAGAGTTTGAATGGCAAATAAGGACTGGGGCCACATGTGGTATTCAGCTGCTGCTCGTTCGGTGAGTGTTGTCCAGTCTGTGCACTGAAAGAGTTAGGGGTCCTATGAAAATGTTGTTTGTGATCATGGAATTATGACTGTATCACAATGGAGTGAATAAAGGTTGCAGAGGCAGTCTCAATGCTGGCATTTCCTAACTCCTAACAGCTTAACTTTGCAACCCTAACTTTCTTTTCACAATATATTTTCGCATGCAATTATAATGCTAATTAGGGAAGCTCACTGATTCATACACAGTGTTCTAGGATAGCAGTAGTTTCAATTATTATTTGCTCTTCATTTACAGTGAAATGATCCCATGAATCGTATTTTTTTTATTGAATTGTTCCATTTGTCACTTGTTTAATTGGTAAAACCGGAAATTTTGCTAAAGTCAAAAATTTGACTGATAATTTAATAAGATTAACCTAAGTAATGCAATAATATTTAACTTACATTACTTGATAAATAAGAGTTTATGCTGTGATAGGTTCTAGCTCTCTGTTAATCTGATTTAGGATATCAACTTGAAATTCTTTGCTTTCAGTTTTATGTGCTGGCTGATTTCATGCTGACTTTAAGATGCTGAGTTTAATAATGATCACATTGGTAGCATATTTATTTGTTTTTGTTTATTGCAGAGGAAGTTTTCTGAATAATTACACAGAAAAGTCCACAGAGTGGGTTGGATTGATTGGTAGGCAGGCTCGTTACACAAAATGAAACTAAGATGGGTGTGTAAATATTGTGAGATTAACTGTGTACGAAACTTTTTTCCACACAGGTTCCGTGCAATTGTAATTCTCAACTCAGCAGTGGAGGGATTAGAAGAATGGTCCTGGAGGGAAAACTCCCTGATTCAAATGCAGGAGATGTGGGCTCAGTTCCCATCCTGCAACAGACTTCCCATGTGACCCCGGACAAGTCTCTTTAATCTCTCTGTGCCTTGGATCAACACAATAGGGATAGTAAATCTCCACAGCCATATAGGCAATATAAATCCTTCAATATCAGATCCTGGAGTGATGGGGACCCTAAAGGAACACAGATGGATGGTTCAATGAGGGCCTTCCCCCACAACCATCACCATCCTGAATTACCACTCTCACAGATGAGTACATGTCTCTAGTAGGGTGACCAGATGTCTCAATTTTATAGGGACAGTCCTGATTTGGGGTCTTTTTCTTATATAGACTCCTATTACCCCCCACCCCTTGTCCCCATTTTCCACATTTGCTGTTTGGTCACCCTAGTCTCTAGGCTTAAGGAGCTAAAACTGAGGTCCATGGAACACCAATAATCTAAGAAGCCATCCAGATTGGCAGACAGAAGGAAATGTTTGGGAACCATGCATGGGGTCAGAATGCGGTTAGAGAAAGTTGGTCCCCAGGGAAAAGCTCTTAAATAGTGATTTGAAAAATTATATGGATGAAAAACCTATTGCACTCGGTCAGAGAGTCACAGACATTTCTCTCCTGCTCTGGTGCTGCCGTAACCATAGGAGTAGCCCAGAAACACAGTCTAGGATCAGATCCTTCTGTCACAGCTGCTTTTCTCCGAGAAGTGCTCCATGCTGCATGTGTGTAATTATTATTTTAACGTGTTCAGTTTATACCTTGACATTCACAAGCACCACAGAATTAACACACAGCAAACAATTACAAGCATCCGTTTTGCAAGGGAGGAGCCTGACAAGTGCCCGGATCCATTTTCCAAGACAATGCACTAAATCTGTACAGACTGAATATTCAAATGAAAACACAATATTCTGACCAGCAAGAAACTGAGACATGAACACCACAAACAGGCCGGGAAATACACAGAAACCAGAAGACACAGGTAGTAAATTTCCATTATCCTGTGGATATTAAAAGTCAGCAGTAGATGTTAAAATTAAACCTGTGTTTAATGGGCAGACAGTGTAACTGAATAAATAACTCAGGGACCGTGTGAGTTGCATTAAAATAAGGGAACAGCATGACATGAGGGGCCCATTCAGGGCAGATATAGAAAACAATGCATCTCCTGAAAGGAGTTCCTGCAGTAGCCCTAGTGTGAAGCAATCATACACAGTGACATTTTCCGTTGCAGGAGGAATTAAGCAATTGAGGATTTTAGAACAGTTAAACAGATGATATCGACAAGACCAGAGGACTGCGCTGGCTTTGGTAACCAGCTAGAAATCACAGCCACAGAGTTCCCAGGGCCCGTTCTACTCAGACAGAAGCAGGATGGGCCCTTAAAACACAAGAACAAGGAAGGGGTCATTCTAACCAGCACCTAACTCACTGGGTAGTTTGCTTCACTCCCACTCCAACTCTGTAATGGGCAAACGTCAATAAAGGGACGTGGATTTTATCAGTGTGGAGCACCAGGAAGTTTTGCAACAGACAACACGTGATATTGAATAACATGGGCATGACTGTAAACTGTGGGTGTTCCTACAAAACCCCACCCTGTGTACATAGAGAAGGTACACTGCATAGATGAACAACTGCATGTGCAGTGGTGGATACTTGACTAGGCAAAGCTATAGCCGAAGCTCACTGAACTCATAAAAAGACTCCCGCTGACTGCAGTGGGCTTTGGATCATGCCACCAGTGCCCTGATTTGCAGACTCAGAGGTGGGTTTTTGTAGGTACAGCAGATAGGTGGGTATTTTTTCACCATCAGCCACTCCATCCACCTTTTGTGACCCTAATTCACACCGTGACTTAATCTTCTCAAGTACCTTTAAAATATCAACCTAAAATCTCCACACACAAAATGAGGTATATTTAGTTTACTTAATGACAAGACCCGGCATTTGGTATTTAATGCCAAATTAAACAGGTGCACCCTTGCTACCCAGAGGTTCACGTATGGTGGTGTGATAGGAATATAAAGGTATTAAGTACTATTCATGAAACTCTCCCTTACCTTATGAACAGAAACAGTGAGTCTACAAGTCATACAATACCACATCAACACTTCTTACCAAATGGCCATCAATCCCATAGTACACAAATAATACACCAAAAATGGTTACAGCTTCAAAGGACAAATAATACCCAACTCAAAACCTTACAGACTAGGAAGGGGAGAACCATCCCGCAGGCTACAAACTTAAAGTTGTCTGGGTATCCCCTTTGGGACTGTGATGGACAACTGTGTATTTGCTTGGAGTAGCGATTATGTGTACTTGTGAGTGGGTGTGAGTGGATGGGAAAGTAATTTCTGGAGTTCTGTTTGGCTTTATTCTGTATTTCCTGGTCTCTGCAGTTTGCATTGGGCATTATTTGTTCTTAGCAAACCTAACTGTTAACCAAGATTTTGTATGCCTGGATTACTATTTAATCCAGTTCTATAAGGCTCTATCCAAATACCACAGCAGTCAAGCGGCCTGGGATCATGCTCCAGACCATTAATAACAGTTTTGCAAACTAAATGCTTTTCATGTGAATAGTCTCGGGAAAGTGAACAAAAAGGGTCACTAAGACACGACAATTGAAAACAGATGAAAGTTTGGGAAAAACTTTTCCCAGTTCTTAATTAGCTCTGTACATTTGGTTCGAGGAAGTATTCCAAACAAGATGGCAACACTTTTTTTTAATTTATTCCTAACTCATCCTCCCATGTGAAGCTCCTCTGTAACAGTATATGGGGAACTCAGACAATACAATTGCCTGGCAGGCTGTTTGACATACAGGAATATCTTATCATGGGAGAGATGCATAATGCTTCTGATAAAGGTACGCTGTAGGTCACGTGGATGTTGAAAGCTTGATAATACCCACTGTACTGAAGTGTCACTTGAGCCTTCTGTGCAGAAGTGACTAGTTTATGCCGGGTCTACAGTAATTTACATCTCTTAGAAGGATATATATAGCCAATGCCCAGGGAATTATTCTACCATTGGACATGCTGATTTTGCTGCTTATGAAGAAGCTATTATCTAACAATGAGTTTCTATTGCAATCTTCTCTCCTTCACTGGAATTTTTTAATCACATTCTTCAATCTCATTCAATTCATTATTTGTGGTGACAATTACTCTGTGTCTTGCTTTGGTTTCTAATAAAGCCCGGTACATATGCATTTTAGTGGGTATAACCAATAAGCCATTAAATTAACACATATTGTTATCATACGAAAAACTCATGCTTGGAGTTAACATGTACCCTCATGTCTGAATACTGCACAGAAATGCAGTATTTTTGTAGCCGTGTTGGTCCCAGGATATTAGATGGACAAGGTGGGTGAGGTAATATCTTTTATTGGCCCAGCTTCTGTTGATGAGAAAGACAAGCTTCTGCGCTTACACAGAGCTCTTGTTCAGGTCTGGGGAACTTTTTCAGGCCATATCTACACTAGAGAGCTTATAGCAGCACACCTGAACTGTGTGCCACTATAAGATATCCCATGCAGCCGCTCTATGCCAACGGGAGAGAGCTCTCCTGTCACCCCGAACGAGCGGCAGTAGCGATCCACACCGGCGCTTCTGTCACTCTGGTTTTTTCACATACCTGAACAACATAAGTTATACCGACAAAAGTGCTAGTGTAGACCTAGCCTCAGCATCTCACAGCTACATACAAGGTGGAACGCGTTGTTTAGCATAAGTAGTAAACACCCGTCCAGCCCTAGGAAGGAAAGGGAGAATGGGGGGAAAGCATCTGAGGGGTGGGGTTGTTAATGGATTACAGATTGTTGTAATAACCCTGTAGCCTTCCTCCCCCCCCAACACACACACACACACACACACACAGCTGCTTCTCTCTCCTCCCTATGACTGGGTTGGTATTAATGGGCCATTCACCTTGAATGGTCCCTTGAAACTACTTATGCTAAACAATCTGTTCCACCTTGTATTTAGTGGTGACATTCTGGGTTAGTTCCCCAGACCTGAAGAAAAGAGTTTGGTGTAAGCTTGTCTCTCTCTCCAACAGAAGTCGTATGCAATGTGGTTGTAGTCATGTTGGTCCCAGGATATCAGACAAACAAGATGGGTGAGGTAATATCTTTTATTGGGCCAAATTCTGTTGGTGAGAGACAAACTTTCAAGCTACACAAAGCGTATCTTTCTCACCAACAGGTGGTGGTCCCATGAAAGCATTTACCTTGCTCACCTTGTCTTCGTGCATACAAACCTGTCTTGTTTGCTCTCTACTGCCATGAGCATGTTTCTGTGGGTCATAAAGGGCTGCATTTGCATCATCTACATGAAAGTTGTGGGAGTAGTTAAGCTGTTTCGTGTAATATGAGACCATTACCAACTCGTTTACAGCACTTTTGCGCTTTCTCTGTACTGTTAACCTCAGAGGGGCCACTTTTTCTTTCAGCAAAGCTGATAAGAGTCTCTCTCAGGGGCATGCAGTTTAGTCTACTATTTCCATTTACACATAGACTTAAATGATTTACTTAAGGGATGCCAACATATCATCCACATTGTGCATGAATCTGCCACCGTTACTCACACTGACTAGTATATTACTGTGTCAACAGTCTTATTGGTTGCAATTGCATTTACTCATGGAGTAAAATATACTCAGCATGACTAAAGAAGGGGCAAATCTGGCTCTTAAAATGGAGCTTTGTAATATGTGTATTTATGATCAATTTGAGGAAATATAAATGCCCCATTTTTTGCAAACTAAAAATCAACAGTTTCTCAACACATTACCACAATCATTATTCAAGAAATTTGGCAGTTGGAACGTTTCATTCAAGTGCTACCTCTTTGTGGGTAGAAAGTAGAAAATTATTCAGTTTAAGATGGCAGAATTCACAGTATACAAAAAGAATGCTATAAGAGAAAAGCAGGAAGGTAATTACAATCTTTGCAGCACAGCACTATGTTCTGTGCAGAGAACAGCTCTACCTAATCTCAGTCCACATAGATTTTCATTTAAATACAGTCCTTTGCTAATTCTACCACTCTGAAGCTTACTGCTGAGAGCATGACAAAGATGGTCTTTATGAACAGGTGGTCTTTTAAATACAGACAAATATACTGCGCACTAATGGTCCTGTTAGAATGTGAGGTCTGAAAAAGGAAGAATGTGAGACCATACTATATGCTAGCCCTTAATTATGTAGGATTTTTTTCCTTCTAAAGACGAATTAATCACTAATGAAGCTTAATCAGCACTAAACAGGTACCAGTGTACACTCACTCATGTAAGCAGATGTGTATTGATTATATGTGACTCAGTACAAATCTGAGTCACTGTTGTTTAGGTGTTATTAGTACAGGGTGGGAAAATGCGTCTGTAACTCCTGCTTCCTTTTCCCTTCCATGACAAGTTGACAAATCTAGTTTGTCATGAACAGCTGCGTTCTAATTTAAAAAGAGCTGGATTACAACAAAGACAGCAATTGGTGGCACCCTTTTGGTACCCAACATGCCATCTAGTAAGTCCAAATTTGATTCAGGGTGCAACTGGAGAGGTTTTTAATGGCACTGCAATCCAAATGAGCAGCATATGCTTGATTCTTCCTTCTGTGGGTCATTCTGACATTAGTAACATTTTTGTGTGTGTGCAGAGATCCTAAGTTTTCACACAAGCTGTATGGTCTGGCAGTAACAGCGACTGCAATGAAATACCTCTAGGGACATCAAAATCTGGTCCTTTACAAAAGAGCCCCTCTCTCTTTTATATTCCAGAAGGGTTCACCTATCAAGCCCCACACCTAACTGCACAGACGAACAAACAGAGGCTGACACTGTGTGATACCTTTGAGCCTCAGCCACCTTCACATTGCAGCAGAATATCTGTGGAATCAGAAGCTCTCTTGGCTGACGAATAGAATCAAGTCAGAGCTGACAGGCAGAGAAACTTAGAAATTAGGGAATGAGGGTGAAATCCTCACTTGAACACCACACCATCTTTTATTAATTCAAATGTTTCCCTCAGAAAGATTCCATGGCACAGTTAGTTAAAGTTCATGGTAATGCCGTTCAATCCTCAGCAAACTGAAGCCCATTTTAAAATAGCCAGCTCTACAAATAACATCTCGGAAAACGAAGGAAGAAAAAGAACTTTGAGATACTTATTTCCACTCCCAGTCCCATGGCGGGGGTAAAATTTGTATTTAAAACTTTTGAACCCGAGCAGCCAAAGGGGTATTGTTCTTCAATGTCTAACGAGAGCAGGAAGTCCTCCACCTTTCACCCCCCAGGAATATACCCTGGTACATCCTTTCCAACAGGCTCTCCTGCAGAAATAAGCAAAATCCATGAGAACCACCAATGGCCAGCATGAACCCCGACGGCATTCAGGGCAGAAGGCAGCAGAACAAAGGAGATGCCACTGCACACATGGATCAAAGCTTGGTGTCGTATTACCTGCTTGTGGATCCTCTCTGCTCCAGGGCTACCATTGTGCCACTGCACGGTGACCCAGCCAATGACACCATGTAATTCCTGCTGGAATCACGTGCCAGAGGGGATGGGGTCCGGAGCTGTCCCTCCAGGACGGCTCACAGCTTTGTGGCTCTCTAGTAACCTCACATAGGAAGGAGCTCAGGGTCCATAAGCTACAACTACGCAGCAGAAAGAGCAGGTTCAGGAGACCCTACAAGATAAAACTTACTGAATGTTTTGTTCCTGTCCCATTGGCTTTTTGAAGTGGAGGGAGAAAGCCTGGGAAGAAACAGAGGGAGGCTTTATGGTGAAGGCACTGGACTAGGATTCACAGGATATCACTTTAGTTCCCAGCTCTACCACAGACTTCCTCTGCGACCTTGGACAAGCCCAGTAATCTCTCTCTGCCAAAGAGGATAATGATGCTGCCTTTGTCTGCCTTGTCTAGTTAGGCCCAATCCTACACTGAGAACTGCAGAGACATACCCTTCACTCAAGTATTTCGCAATGCAAGATCAGGGCATTTGATTGCAAGCCATCTGGAGCCAGCTTCTGTACAGCAGCTGCCACAAAGGGACTGGTCTCCGTTGCTTCTGTAATCTAGATATTAATAACAAATCCAGGGTGTATTTGAAGATAATAGTGATTTTAACAGGGATTAGAATTTCCCATTAGTTGCAGTATTTATTTTTCCAATCATTTAATGGATAGTGACACATGGATTTTTAACGGGTCCTGAAGAGCATGAAAATATAACAGAAATTAATGGATAGGAAGCCAGAAAACCAGTGATTCCTTTATCAAATAAAGAAGGAAAAGCTATAAGATATGTAGCAACACACACACATATTTAAGACAGGAGAAAGCCCGGAAAGTCAACTCTTCTGTCAATTTCTTCAACGGGCCTTCTCCCACTTGCCCATCCCTTTCTGGAATAGAACGGTCTCAGCTGGAGAATAGTAGCACCACCCTCTCCTCATTGTCAGAAAGTTAATATGCTGAAACTTTTAGACTCTTACCTCTCTACCCTACTGAGCTGAACTGGATCACATAACTAGATTTCTGGCTTGCCAACATATTTAGCTATATCGAGTTCATGCGAAAAAATATGTAGATGAAGCCACAGGAACTGTAATGTGTATGATAAAACAGGGAGACACATTTAATGTCAGTTTAAATATTAATTCTTATCCTCTTTCCTCTGACTGATATTTCGCTTGCAAAGGCTTAAACTTGTAGGACCAAATTCTGATCTGACTTTCTGGGCAGAGTGGTGAAAATCCAGAAGCCAATGGATTTAGTCTGGATTTACTCAGGTGTACCTAAGAGCACAATATGGCCAATTGCCTCATTCTCCATATATTCCTAGTCTTGAACACCACAGAAACTGCTTAACTGCATGTTGGAGACAAGGTGGGCGAGAGAATATATATTTTTGGACCAATACACTTGGAACAGGAGGTTAGCTACACTGTGCACACAGGCAGTCTGTGCAAAAACATGTTCATCACATTGACACCTCCACCTACCTAACCGCCCCACAACAATAAGTAAATAAAGAAACAAATCAATCTGCACAGAGAAACAAAACAGACCCCAAGCAGAGTTCATACCCTGGAAAATGAGGAGAGCCAGAGACTCCATGAAGACCAGCATGGACCTTGCTGTTGCTATTGATTTTAGGTGCTCAGTTACTATGGTCAGGAAAGGGCAGTTTAAAATCCTAACACAGACAGACAGATCATTGCTACCTCATCCTTTCCTTACATTACTCACACCCATTTATTTGTCTCCTCCATGAGCAGTATCTTCTCTTTATCCAGGTCCCAAACCTCAATGCCTTCATCCACATGGAGCTCAGGGTCTCAAACTGTTGCCATCGGAGTCCCAAGGAGCTACTTGCACCAAGGAGCTTGGAGACCCCGATGTCCTAGGACTGCAGCTTCAGGAAGCCTGGTAAGAAGGGACCCAGGGAGGGGAAGTG
Organism: Chelonoidis abingdonii; assembly: GCF_003597395.2. Taxonomy (NCBI): domain Eukaryota; kingdom Metazoa; phylum Chordata; order Testudines; family Testudinidae; genus Chelonoidis; species Chelonoidis abingdonii. Next base: position 38,935,925 of record NC_133785.1, on the reverse strand, counting down.
AGTGATATCTCCCACCTGTGTAAGGTCACCGTGTTGCAGTTAGACTTCCTGGTGACCCAGTGGTGGAATGGTCCGCCACTGATCGAGCCATGGGTTGGGACTTAGTGGAGTCGGGTGGGCCGGGGTCCCTCTACCACAGCCACCATCCTGTCTGGTGGCGGCCCTGGATCTGGCCACTAGGCTACACATCCCTGCACTAGAGAGCTGCTGTTTTGACTCCGGCTGCTAGGCCACACTGCCCTGCACTCAAGTACTACTGTATTGACTCTCGCCATTGGATCTCATCATGGTGAGGCCCAAGACAATCTGGCAGACTGTAACCACATCTGCACACCCACTATCCCCCCCGACAGGAGACAGGGTGTGCATACACTGCCACACCATCTCTTATTTCTTGTCTTACACATTTTCAATAGAGCCCATTCACTTGAAAAATCTTTGTCTGAAATATTTTACTCACTAGAGTTACTAGTAACCCCGATGGCTACTATACCTGAGAGAAGGTGTCTGATAAATATTTTTTGCTAATTTTATTTATTTACTCTGTGTGTCTGACAGATGCAGAGACACTTTGGGCTTGTCTACGCTATCTCTTAAGTCAATGTAAGTTACATCACTCGGGGGGGGATGTGTGTGTGGAAAAACCATCCCTCTGAGCAACATAACTTACATTGACTTAACATGGTGTCTACACCGTGCTATGTTGGCGGGAAACACTCTTCTGGCAACATAGCTTCCACCTCTTGTTGAGGTGGATGAATTACTTTGACGGGAGACTGCAGTGGTGCTGATTTAGCACTGTAGTGAAGACAAGCCCTTTCACTCTTCACCCTGCATAGTGAATCAGAAGATTTCTCCCTTACGGAAAATACTCTTATAACCATCAGGCAGGGAAGCAGAAAAAGAACTGAGTGAAATCCTGTCCCCACTGAGGTCAATCAGTCTTTTACCATGGAGTCAGGAGTCACCCCTTTGGGTTACAAGTACTCTGAGGTAGCCTAACTCTGCTCCGATTATGGCCAATCAGAATCTGATCATGAACAACAACAGGAACAGAGTTACACCAATGTTGAGGACTTTTGAAATCCCATCCTTAATTTTCTGTTTAATGTAAACTCATTTCAGGACATACTATTCAAAGGATGGCCTATGAAAAACTGATTTTTTGATTGATCCATTTAAAAAAAAATCAAGTTGATAGTGTCCCTTTAGTTTTCCTTGTTTCCAACTTCTACCTCAAGGTCCTGTATGGACTAGGCATGCCAAAGAACATTTAGAAATCTCAAGCAAGCGGCAAAACGTGCTTTCCCCCTTGGATTTGAATCTGATTCATGAATAACAACATTTACACTGCTTCTTAAAAATGTGACATCCAGTATTCCTGTGCAATTTTAAATTTACAGATTCCAGACACATTTGTATCTGGTCCTGTAGCAGAGCCAGAGATCAAAGCGATGATTAAAATCTAAGTTCTGGTGGAAGTTCAATCACTTCAAGGTCTGTATGCAGCAGCACTACTATAGTTTCTGAAAGTATGTGGCTACAATTAGAGTTCTCCACCAGAGGGAAATGAGTCGAGACTTATGTGCCAGCAGATGGCACTCACAAAGCTAGACCAAAGTCTGAGTGCCAAGTCCTCTTACATGACGAACAGGAGTCCTCAAGAGATGTCTTCCTCCCCACAGTTTTGATAATACGGCTGACAGAATTTCTATACATAGAATACATATTGCCACATCAATGCAGCATACAGAGCAATCTTCTATGTCAAAGTCACCCAGAATTCTGCTGATTAATCGGGTAAAAGTGGTTTAAAAAACCTCTTTTAAACCAAGAGACTCAGTTACAGCTCTTCCTTTTCCACTGCATCCTTATTCAATGGTACTTCCACACAATGAATGTATGGATGCAATCAGCTTAATTCTGTCATCATTATTTGGGGTTTGTTCTGCTGTTCAGAGGCTCCAAAGATGGGGCCCTGGTCTCAGCTGTAGTCACTGAACGAACAAAGTGTTCGAGACATTCCCTGTTCTGAAGGGCCATTCTCATTACAACGTAAATCAACAGATGCAAGGTAGGAGGTGAAAGAGAGGGGGGCAGTGACTTGCTCAAGGCCAAACTGTCCAGCTCTTCTCCAAGCTGGGACTCGTTTTTAATTGGGACCAGCCCACCCTCCGGGTACAACCAGGTGCCCTAACTGAGCTCTCCAGCTCCAGTTAACTCTTTGAGAGTCAATGTGGTGTTTACACCCATCAGAGGATCACACTATTAAATGTCCATCTTTGCTCAATTTCTGCCTTTAGGAGTGGGGGTGGGAGAAATAATGAACAACAACGACTGATCACAGACAGGTTGCAGGATGGTCATCCAGACCTACCAGAATCTCAGCATGATTATCATTATTCATTTGTTAAGTGTCTGAAGAGTTTCTGGTGCTGTAAAATATAGAGGAAGAGAAGCACTCTGCCTTGAGGAGCTTAAACTAAGAGAGGAATCCTAAAACCCTTCCTCATTTGCATCGACTTTCTTCACAGGACTAGGCCCTCGGACTTCAATGAGATTCCCTTCCTCTGAGTTTTCAGCTGCTTCCCATTTTTCGGAACCACTGCTAACATTTCACAACAACCACTAAACCCACATTTTGTATATACAGCCTTGGAAAGAAGGCTGGTTACTGTGAGAACTCTGGGAAGAAACGCAGCAGACTCTCACCGCCACTAGGAATATGTGCTTGTGATATAGAAGCTGCACAGACTTCTTTGCTTTCAAAGAAACACAGCATAATGGGAGTCAAGTGTCAGGATTTCCAAGAGGGAAGCATTTCACCAATCTCTAGGTACACAGATAAAACAAATAAGAAACAGACAGTCTAAGCTAGCCCAGAAAGGCCATACTAAATGTATAAGTCTGTAAAGCACCACTGTTTTAGAACACATATAAATCACTAAGAAGCTTTGTAAACAGACATATTGTTGTTGATTTCAAATTACCCTTTACTCTGAGCAGTGTGTGCTATTTTGCAGGCTCAGCAAAAGAAAAACCCATGTTATTGATCTATAATTAAAAATTAGTTGACATGAGTCCTTTGTGAATCGGTACTCTACAGTACTGGAGATATGCTGGTTATCGATCTTTCCCGAGTGAAAAGATGCAGAGATAAATTGACTATTCACATAAAGCTCTCTTCCATCACATTAGCTCTATAAATAGTGATACACTAGGAAACAAAAATCAAGCACTGTGTTTGAATATTTAAAAAATTGAGCTTATAATTGATTTCATTGGAATTTCTTATACACCACCCAATTTCCATGCAGGTAATTTGAAAAGAAAAGACTTTGTCTTCTAATTGCTTCTTTTGGAAAACATTTCAAGATTTGGTAATAAAATTTTTTTTAGTGTTTTCTGAGCAATACCTAGAAGAAACTGATTGAAAGTCTCTAAAATACTTTAGCAGGTCTAGCATACTAATTTGGCTATATTGTCATGCAATATTTTTGCTAGGATTTTATTTTAAAATGATGTATGCTCTTTTTCGCTTCTGCTTTTGCAAACAGCTTTATGTTTCCTGTTCAGGTTTAGCAAAATTGAAAAGCATATCTTCTCATGTAAAGCTAAAAACACATTTGTTTTGTTCATCTTCTGACATACACTAGTGACAGCTTCTCTACAGAAAGTCCTTATGATGCTATGAGATAAATGCTACACTCAGGGAGATTATTGTATTTAGCTACCCGCACTCATTGGATCTCTAGACACGTGCCAAGCCGCAGAACTCTTAACACATTCTTCTGTGACAAACACGTTTTCCCATGGTACAGCTCTGCCTGTGTGAAGGATTTTTAGATACGGAACAGCATACACACACAGTCTCTAATGACCTCTTCCTAACCAAAGCTCAGAACCACTATTCCATCCTCATTCTCCTTGGCCTGTCAGCTGCCTTTGACACAGTCAACCATATTTCTCTTGAAAATTTGGCCTCCATGACTCCTGTGCTCTCCTGCTTCTCCTCCTACCTCTCTAACTGGTCCTTCAGACTGCCCTTTGGAAGTCCTCCTCATGACCCCTCTGTCCTTGGTCCCCTTCTCTGCTTCCTCTACACCTTATCCCTGGGTAATTTCCTCGACAAAGACAAATTCAACCACCACCTCTCTACTGACGATCTACAAATCTACCTCTCTATTCCAGACCTGTCTCCTGTCCAAACTAAAATCTCTGCCTGTCTCTGCCAGCTCCTTGTGGATTCATGGATTCCAAGGCCAGAAGGACCATTGTGATCATCTACTCTGACCTCCTGTAGAACACAGGCCAGAGAACTCCCCCAAAACAATTCCTGGAGCAGAGCTTTTACAAAAACCAGCCAATCTTGATTTTAAAATTGTCAGCAATGGAGAATCCCACCCTCCAGCTGACCCAGGATGCCAGTCTCCATTGCCCACTTGTCACATTTCAAAGCAGCGCCTTTGTGCTTTCTCACACAATACTCCTCATGCATCAATGGAGCTCCCCCTACATAGCCACAAAGCTACTTCATTCTTCCTTACAACCCTCCTTTACAGTGATGCCCACAAAAACCTGACAATGGGTAGGCCACGGTTCCCGGGGCACCCAGGCTTGTGAGTCACTTTATTACTCTCTGCGCCCAGTGACAGGTAGACTTTCCCTTCACCTTGCAAGTCAACAGTAGGTGCATCCCAGTCCCCTTGAAACATTCCCCTGTGAGATCCAGCACCTGACACTGGCTACCCCCAGAAATCCCAGATCCTCTGCTCCCCAGTTGACCAGTTTTACCTTAAATCACTGCTCCTAGAAAATGCACAGCACTTGTGAGCACTTATAATAAAACAAATAAAGGTTTAGAGAGTGTGATGGAAACAAATAGTTACAATATAAAACACAATAATAAAGTGTGAACTAGGGCCTACTCTTTTTAACCGTTACCTGTCCTATCTAATAAAATAGGTTCCTCCCCACCCTAAATTCAGCCTGCTGCAGAGCTGGCTGGTTTTCCAGGAATCAGGATGCAATTTTTCATGAAACATCCTTACTGAACAAGTCTCCTCAGTGACTGGATCCGGGGTATCTTTCACCCTGTGAGATACTGAATCAGTCTTTTGTCTGCATCCAGAGGCAGGACAATCTCCATTCTGTTATAATGTTCCCTCTTTAGCTCAAAGTGGTTTTGATTGTTTGCAGTTGTGTCTGATGGTTTTCCATTGACTTCTCAGAAATGGAGCAAGGATAGACAACTGTGCCTTCCATTACATCATCAGCTGACTGGGAAGGGGTGACAACACCCTCCCACTTGAATAGACCACCTGAGACATAAGATTCCCAGGTGACTAAATTTTATTCCAAGTCCATAAGCATACTTTTCAATGTAGTTATATTATTCCTTAGATATTACCTGTACACGATGATGATGAGTACTGATAACTTACGAGCTTTCAGTAGAGATCTCACATGCTACCCTATAGAGAGAAACACCATGAAAGTGGTGTATTAGGCACATGAGTTTGTCATGTCTGAGACAGGAGTATCATACAAAGGACAGTTAACCCTTGGCCAGTGACACCAGTGGACCCTGTGTCACAGTGTGCTGAGACCACACCTATTATGCTGACCTCATTTCTGCTCCCCCATAGGTTTGTTTGTGTCCCTCTGCTATATATTATCTTATACCTAGATTGTCAGGTCTTTGGGGGCAAGAACCATCTTGCTCATTGTGTTTGTACAGCACCCAGCACAGTGGGGTCCTGGGTCATGACTGGGGCTCCTAGGGGCTATGGCAATACAAATAATAAGAATAAAAATTAGCCAGCAGCCCAGAACCTGGATTTACTCTTAAGTATACTGGCCCAGATTCTCAGGCCAGCTCCATAACTAATGGCTCCTTATGTTCTCATTGGCAGCTACTGGTGTGGAGGACTTTTGAAATTCTGGGACCAATTGTGGGCACAGTTCACTGTGAAAACTGATCCATCGTGTTCATTCAGGTGCCTTGTTCCGACTGCCAAATGCAGAACAGCCATTCTATGCATGTTACCTGAAAATATCAGAGCTGACTACAGGATTTTGGCACACAATTCCGATTGAAATACACAAATGGTGTGGCTAAATCCCCTAAGCAACTGTCAAAATAGCAAAGTACCCAATGATTGGAAGTTAGCTAATGTAACGCCAATATTTGAAAAGGGGACTAGAGGTGATCCCGGCAGTTACAGACCAGTAAGTCTAACATCAGTACCGGGCAAATCAGTCGAAACGATAGTTAAGAATAAAATTGTCAGACACATAGAAAGACAAACTGTTGAGCAATAGTCAACATGGTTTCTATAAAGGGAAATCGTGCCTTACTAATCTATTAGAGTTCTTTGAAGGGGTCAACAAACATATGGACAAGGGGATCCAGTGGACATAGTGTACTTAGATTTCCAGAAAGACTTTGACAAGATCCCTCACCAAAGG
>NC_133785.1:38880121-38928347 GCF_003597395.2 Chelonoidis abingdonii | reverse complement strand
GGTAAAGAATGGTGTCCCTAGCCTCTGTTCTTCAGAAGTTGGAGATGGATGGCAGGAGAGAGATCACTTGATCATTGCCTGTTAGCTTCACTCCCTCTGGGGCACCTGGCATTGGCCACTGTCGGTAGACAGATCCTGGGCTAGATGGACCTTTGGTCTGACCCAGTACGGCCGTTCTTATGTTCTTATGTAAAGTGATCAGTATCATTTCAAGAAATGTTGGTTACTAATTTGGACTGGCATTTTCTGAATCCCATTAGGTGTCTGATGAAAGAAGAGGCTCTCAACAACTAGAATGAAAAATTATCCAGTGACCCTGGTCAATATTAAATGCCATAAATTAGGTTGAAGACACTGTAATACTTTTGCTGGGTTATTCTTCAGATGATGTTTACCGTCTTCAAGTATTTGAAAAGAATGTAGCAGGCATTGCAACATTTTGTGGCATGCAGCACTTTCCTACCGCACAGGGGTGTTGTGAAGGGTGTTTCATTACAGAGTGTGAGGCGCTCAGGTATTATCATGATAGGCTCCACGTACGAACCCAAAATAGACAGACTGTATTATTCTGATATTATTTATTTAAAGAGACATACATGTATTTTACTCAAACTATTGTCTGCCATTATAGTTAAAAGACAAAATGTACAGGAGCAAGGTACACAGACATTATGTATATAGAGCAGACAAAATACTGCCATTCTTAGGCTACTTACTGTATATTACAGGGCATCTCTAGAACATATATATCATCTACACAATTGCTATTTTACATTCGGCACAACTGCACTGACTGCTATACAGCAAAATTTGGGGGGAAATGATATTTTTATATGGAAAATGTGTTTGTCTCATTTGTTACACAGAGCAATTTTGTACACATTTAGCATAGTGTGAAACCATTCTTTTTCAGATACTATTTTTGCACCATTTTCCTGACTGTTGTTAATTAAGTAGCTCAGGGTCAGAGTCTCTTCTCTCACCAAGCTGCACTTGCCCCAAAAGCATAACAGAGGGCAAAGGTGGCATTAAGCTAGATTTTGGGACCTACTGTAGTTCTGCCAGTAGATATGCCAAGCCAACACTGATCAGATAAAATTACAAGTAATTCCATGGAAAACCATGAACTTCTGAAATGAAAATCTGTTAAGCAATTTTCAGGTGATACAGGATGTAACAGGGTGCAGGCCAAAAGGCACTGACTCAGCCCCTGTTAGCTCAGAGCCTGCCAGCTCACCTCTCAGCAAGGGGAAGATTAAAGCCCTAAAGGAGAGACACCTGTGAGCTTGATGGGGAAGGCCTATAAAGGTAGCAGGAAGAGGAACAGGACAGTGAGGAGTCAGAGCCTGTTGCTCCCAGCTAGCTGTAAGAGCAACCTGTTCCCCAAGCAGCTACCTGCTGTAGTAAGAAAAAAAAAAAAAGAATTGCTATTCAAAGAAAAAATGTAAGGGGAAACTTCAACATTAAGGTAAAGATAATATTAAAAAAAAATGTCAATTACTTGTTTGCACTTTTAAATATAGTTATTAGAATGTCATAATCAAAATGTTTTAAAATAACAATTTATGCATAAAGCTAACCAAACAATTTCAACAGGTTTCCACTTTTGGCTCCCAAACATAACAAAGCATCTTGAAAGTATATCCTCAAATACCCTCAAAGTATTTGCATGTATCTCTATTTAAAATTTATTTTGGTTTAATTTTATAGTTGATTTAATTTTATATGCTTTTCTTTTGTTTTGTTATGTTAATGGGGAGCAATGGTTGTTGAAGTTTGTGCTTCTAAACAGTTAACAAGAGTAAAATTGGTATCACAAGCAAATTAACTCTAACTCTAAAAAGCTTGTTGAAGTTATGTTACTAAAAACAAAGTGTTCAGCAAGGGAAAGCAATACACCTTCTCATGGAAGATTGTGAGCATTTATTTTAGCTGTTAAGCATTACATTTAGTATGAAATATTAGTAATATACCTCAAATGAAAATGAATGTCTAGACAACCATTGCAAAAGTATAGCTTTTGCAAAAGTATAGTGTAAAAGGCTCAGTCCCTATTACATTGTTCTTATTACACTGTGAACAAACTATTGTGTATTAAGTTTGGGTTACTGAAAACCAACCAACAAACAAACACAAAAAAACTTTACTGTTAACTAACATATGTTGTTTAAGTTGCACGGCACAGACGAAAGATGCCAGAAAATATCACACCCTGAAAACACCACATAATATCAGTATACAGTGAAGAAACCTCCAAGCATCAAGAAAAGAAAAATGCTTTATAAATAAGACACTGGTCAAATATACCTCTATCTACCATATATGGAAAATTAAGTTAACAATCAGCTAAAAACCACTAGCTGGATCAGGAAAACTGTCATTTAATTTCAACATGGTTACTGTGTAAAAACAAATGTATTATCATTGTACTGCTGTATTATCGCTGTATTGTATTATTGATGTACAATGTGTATAACCTTGCTAAACTGTTTAACCAACACACAGGTAAAAATCAACAAACAAATGGAAGCCAACACCGTGAAGGCAAGGAAAAAACAAAGTGGTAAAGAAATTAAGTTACATAGTAACTATAAATTGGGTAAACAAATTCCCTTTTAGTACCAGTCATAATTTGGGTCAGTGACACTGCATCCTAACTGAGGCACACGTTATTCAAAACAATCTTGTTCAGTGTCTGGGTACCAATATTAAATCCTGACACAGCAACATGTGATAAATTAGTTACTGTCCATTCAGTGGGTTATCTGGGAGACAGCATCCATAAGAAACAACTGAATCTACATCAACCAATGGAACAGAGAAGCTACCCACTTTTGTTTCCTGCCCAGTAAAGCTGACCCAAGGGTGACAACCAGCAGCAAAGGTAACCTATAACAGGAATGGACAGTACTGTGTAGTAACTAATTACAATATATTTATATATAAAGGCCTCAGTGGTAGTGTCACTACTCCAAATTTCTGTTTTACTTCTCATATACACTGTGGGACACACTATCACAATCCCTATCTCAGTATTTCAAAACCCTCAACCTACTACTAATGATGAGACAGGTGATAACTGGAATTGCCCTAATGACAGTGTGTTTCTATCTGTGTCACCAAAGTAAAAGGGCCAAAGTACACCAGCAGCCTGGAAAAAACATGGTTATACTTGGATATAAGATGGTGTCATATGTACACATACATACTATACATATATGCCCATACAGACTACACATATATATGCAATATCCATATAATTCATATATATTAATTATTTGGGAGTGCCTCTAAGGATCAATCATAATATTACATTCCTCTGTCATAGTCCTGGGCCTAACATTCCCAGGCCCACCATAAGGGACTAAAAAATAATTGGATAATAAAATCTGCCTAACAGTCGTACGAGGGAATGTGCAGACTGAAAAGACAGATGGGGCATGAGTGTATGGATGGTAAAAGAAGGTAACCACATAACAGTGTTTAGCCCACTGGGTTATCTTTAGTCCATGCATTATGCTTTTCCGGGACGACGGGTAAACATCCTCCCCATAAAAAGACAAAAAGTGGGGGAATGTAGTAAGTGAAGGCCCTGCTAAAGGCCCAGTATGAGGCCTCAGGCCTGAACTAAAGTAATGGTTAAGACTTTGCTAACATAAAGCAAAGTGAAGCTATGAGCCAGAGGCAGGCCCTGCTCACAGAAGCTGGCAAGGAAAGGGCTGATGCTGCAAGAAGATACGTACCTAAACGGTACTGAACACTAGAGATCAGAACATTCACATACTTGCACATTCCACACAGATAACAAGGAACAGACTGACTCATCCCAATGACAGGAGCAAAAGGGTAATGTGATGGATGTTTTGTTCAAACCAACATGTACAAGGTGAGAGGCGGCACCTTGCTACGTAGAGGGGTTGCACCTCAATACGTCAGGAGTGATATGTAACTTGTTGGTACCTGTGTATAAGAACGTATCCCTAGAGTGATGTCTTTGTCTGGCTGAGGGGGCAGTGGAAAGTCCCGCCACTGACTGAGCCGAGTCCATTGACCGTGGGTACATGGTAGTATGCCCTGTAGAGTAACAATCTGGAGGGAACTATTATTGTGTCCATATGGCAATAAACCTGGCCGACGTGCCTTCGTACCTTACTAGACTCTGTTGGTCTTTGGGGGTTCTCTTCGGGTCTGCTGTGTCAGCTATCTGCGCAGAGCTGGGGCAGCACACAGAGGGAACACACGCACGCAGCCGAGCGATACCAACAAGGAGAGAGCAGAGCACCACACCGGTAGCATCTGACAACACACCTCTTGACAACACCTGCCTGATAGCGAACTGTATAAAGCTGTATATACGTGGTGGTGGGAAAATACAAGGAAATAAAAGCGCACTGGTGGTTGAAAGACTGGTCTCCCATGAATTTGTGCCATAGAGCAACGAAGAGCATGTCTACACAGGACAAATTGGATGAGTGATGTGTTGTGACAAGAATACTCCTTTTGACCAAACGACATCCCCTTTTGAAGCTCCACTATCTAAAATGTAGCAAACATGCAGATCTGACTTCAGTCGAGTTAAGCACTTTTGGGCATACAGGAGAAACGTGAGGAGCATCACTCCAAACCACAACACACCTCACAAGTCATTTTTCAGAGATAAACACATGCTGATCCCACAGAGTTTTTTGCCCTATAGTATGCATGGACTGTAGATGGTAGCCTAATTAAATGTTGCTGAGAGAGACTTTGCAAGCATTTTCATTGTACACTCTGCTTGGGGTGCTAAGCTTAAGCATCATTAAATTGACACAAACATGATAGACTGCAAAAAAAAGCTAAGACATTAGAGATGGGAAGGACCCCGTGTCCAGACTCCCCACCAGTCCAGGATTGTTCCCCACGGTATATTCTCAAATGCTTTGTCCAGTCTTGTTTTACTCTTTTTTTTGTTTTCTTTTGTTGTTGTTGTTTTTTTTGCTTCTTTTCATACTCTTGTAATTCATCCATGATTAGAAGCTCGTTAACACTCTCACAAAACAACATCCAGGGCAAATGCCTCAGTCCTAGGCTGCAAGCTCATTTGGAGGCATTTGTTTCATAAACCTAAACTAGGAATGAATGCCTCTATACTCCCTTCTTTTAATTAATGAAGAAAGCTTAATATGCACTTTTTCATCAATCTGGCACTAAAATTGATAAATTGCTTTTGTAGCAATTTGAGGAAGAGTTTGAGGTTTCTTGAAAGCAGAATATTTTTAAACAGAAGTGTTGCACTGAGTCTCCAAGGAATGCTTCTGATATCTTTGAATCTCTCTAGAAGGATATGTTTGTTGTGTGCTGCATAAAGTCTTCTTTAGTTCTCTTCTACCTGCAATTCACCTTGCCTGTTGCAACTTTATAAAATTACCAAATATTAAAGAAACAGAAAGTAATTGGATCACAAGTTTGGCTCCAGATAAATATTAGTGAGAGGGGGAAATATCCAAACTCATCAAAAATGGCTAGTTTTCTAATAAAACTGTTTCATTTGGAGTCCTGGTGAACAGATACAGCGTGGTGCTATTCATTCATGAAATTACAAATTAAAGCAAAAATCTGATGAATTCCTTTACATTTTTAATTCACCAATCTCTAACTACAGAACACAGAAATTACCACATCTGAAAGGCAGCTGGAAAGCCAACATGAACATTGAGGTAAGCCTAGGATTATGTGCTGAATACTGTTACCTACCAGAGTTTGGTGGTTTTAAGCCCAAATCTAAGTTTTTAACAGGCTCTGAAGTTCTTTTTCCCTTCTGTGAAATCCTCTGGATCGCCCAGCCTTGCTTCTCCAACCCATTCATTGGAACCACACGAGCTCTTTTGCACGTGGAGCTCTGGAAGCATGATCAACACTTGCCCACCACTGACAAAGGTTTAATTTCGAGTAGAAATATAAACATTTCCAAGGATATCCCCATGAGAGGTTAGACTCCAGAGTTTTCTGTGTCCAGCCTGGAGAGACATCATCCTAATGCATCATATCGTCCCCCCAGCAACAGGAATTTAATGTTGCTGGAGAAGACAAAAGTAAATTAAAGACAACATTTCAAAGCAGTTTGGTACACTTCCACATTTCCTATTACACTTTTTATGGACTCCCATTCTCCTTTACTTGTGGGTTTTCATTCTCTTTTCCCCTCTTATTGTACATACATTTTCACTGTATACAATGATAGAAATGCAAAATTAATTAAAAAGAAATAATTCTGGGAAAATATCATTTCAAGTAACGAATAAAGAGCCATTTCCCATAGAAATGTCAAGTAAACAGATGAAGGAAATCAGCTTTAATTTACCAGATTGTAATCCATTTTAAGAAATTGCTTACCACTAAGCTTTACTCCTTAATTGGAGTATTTTGTCTTTGTGAACTTTTACTTATTACTGAATCATGATATTTCTTGGCTAATACGCTGTAAAGAGCTAATTAATAATAAGCCAGTCTAGCCAGTGCAGATAGACCAAAGTGAAGAGAGAATTAGATATACATTATTCGGAAATAATGGTTACACTCTGAAAAACAACTAAAGGATTTTATTGACTAAACCAGTTTAACAAATGACACAAGTAATTCATTGGCAAGTTAGAACAATGGTGGGATTGGAAGCTTACTAAGTAATTTTTCTACCAGACATCACACTGCATTGACTATATATGTTTAGTATAATTAATTAAGACTGAAATATTCCAGTGATTAATTCTTATGAAAAATTCATAAAATAGAATGGTGTTTAAAGAAGGAGATTAAGGTTGTCTGTGTTTATTGACTGGGCCATACAAATAATCTACTTCAAAATACACACTCAAAATTCAAACCCAGCACACAGAAAGCAGTTCTTATTTCAAACACCAATAAAACAAAATGCTGATGTTGTTCTTATTTTTTTAATGCATTTTATGGTAATTTTGCATCTGAGAATAGCTTTTGTCAGCCTTTATTAAGGGCTAAATTCCAAACTCAACTTAGATGCACGTAGCTTTCACTAGCTTCATCAGAGCACATCAACTCTTCATAAGTATTTCATTAAGAATGATGGTGTACCCGATCTGAATACCACTGCACCACCCAGGCCCAAAGGTACACACATACCTCATATTCCAGCCAATCCTCTCCCCACAACCTCAGCCTTTAGGCTACCATTTTAATCCTTTCCAGGTGTCTCCTTCCATTCAGTGCCCTGCACCCTACCCACCCTCCCAACTGCTGAAATCAAGATACAGGAGAAGGTTAAAGATCTCTTCTGTGCCACCTGAAACCAAACGACTCCTCTCAGCCTGGCCTGGTAAGGCCAAAGATACACTCCCTTTATCCTGTTTTTATATTAAGACTCCAAGCCCATGGCATGGATGTTTGATTGCGCAAAGACCCAGTGAAACCACACAGGGCATCAATCTGTCTAGGTGCAGTCTTACTTAATAAATAGGGCTCTTCATAGATTTTAAGGCCAGAAGAGACCATTTGACCCTCTAGTCTGAGCTCATGCATATCACAGGCCATGATGTTTCACCCAGTTATCTCCCATATTGAGCACTGCAAGTATCTGCCCACCATTTCCAGAATCAGGGCTTGTTTTTTCAAACTCATATGAGACAACAAAAAAAGAGCTAAAATTAAAATGATAGAAAAATCAAAAGAAAAGTAATTCCTTGGCATTCTAGTCTTAGCTCTTACCACTGCATGTAACATTTGACTATCTTCTGTGCAGTCTTAACATTTGCTGCACCTCAGATGGAAATGGACATGGTTGGGTGACAGCAAACATATCTGACCCCCACAAGGCTTTTCAACCTACTTGGCTGTATCATTCATATTTATCTGTTGTTGGAATACATTCATTTATAATAAGCCTTTTCTTAAGGCTAAACAATAACGAGAGTTCTTGCAAGCTCAAAGCTCAAATTTCTGCATGCTCAGTAGAATTTGTAATCATTGTAAATGCTTTCTATTAAAAAAAACTAATATTTTTAATCCTTCCTTCTGTTCTGAATGAAAAGCCTGCTTCATATTTGATGTATTCTAACTGTATTAGTATTTGTTCTCTATGGGTATCAACTCTTGATTATAGTTATTTGCGTGGTAATGCTTACTACATAGAAATGGACGTGAAAAATATGTAGAAAGAAATTGTGAACTGCAAACACTTCAGACTCTCTCTTTAGGAAAAGGATCAGAAGGATTATTCCCAGTGATTGTGGCCAAGCCTATAACTATCAGATGGAAATCTAAGGTGAAACTCCTATGAAAATTGTAATTTAGTTTCACATAAAAGTTAAATGTTTAGGTTGGTTTAATTTTACGATGATTTGGATACAGAACAGAACTACTTTTAATATCTCAAAGTGCCATAGACATATAATGAGTTAAATACCTCTCATCACACTGTCCTTGCGTCAGATCCGTCCCGCAAACTCCCCCATGCTGTGAAAGCTACACCAGTTCAGCAGTGCTTATGCATCTGCTGTGCCACGACCACCGCCCATCATGTCATTGTTGTCTTTTGCTCCCCCATCTGCCTGTTGTACTCCCCCGTTGTCTCTTGTTTTATAGTCAGATTGTAAACCCTTTGGGGGCAGGGACCATCTCTTTGTATGGGGTTGTTGAGTGTCTAGAACAACAGGGCTGCAGCCTCTAGGTCTTGTCATAGCACCACAAACACCCAACGGTGCAGTGGCTGTGCAGGCAATGGGATCAGCCACTGTTCAGCCAACAGCAACTCACAATCTGCCATAAACATGTCTTTGTTTTGCATTGAGAGAGCTGATATTGACCACGATAACAAGGTTATCCCCCTGCTGCTTGTTTAAATAAAAAGTGCCATGGGACATTTAGCTTGCACCTGGACAGCCACCAAAAGACATGAGCTGGATTCTAACTTCTGAAGCACTAAAACTCCAATGGCATTGTCCTCTCCTAAGACTGTCTATCAGCGTTAGTGGTCATTCTAAAGGCAAATCTTATGTAGGACTTGAACCTAATACATTTCTGGCTGGGAGGAAAGAGTGCTACCCATACTAGCACCTATATTACGACAAGATTATTTTTTTGTTTAAAAACTGAATCTAATTGCAGTTCCATTCATGATAATGACCTACATATCTTTCCGTGATGGGTTACAATTTATCATTTCTTAATGGGAAAAGAAATGGGCATTAGTAAAGAGATAGGGTACTGGAAAATGCTTGGTTGGAAACCTCTTAATTAAAATATGCCCAAGCACCATTTTGAGAACTGCAGTTACAGAACAAGATTCCAGTCAATAACTTTCTCCCAAAAAGATTCTATTCCTCTTTAGAGTTTACGCAATGTAATTAAAACTAATATGAAACAACACAATGAAATCCCAGACTTCTATCAAGACATCACATTTTCAATAGGGTTCCGTTACCTTCACTTCTCCTAAAATAGAACATAACTCCACATGCCTCTTCAATTTCTAAAAGTAATGTCACCACCTACCATGCAAAATGTAAGCATACACTTTAAACAAGGACTGATCTAAAGATAGGAGACTAAGATATGTGGGAGAGTCTGGAGACCCCTTTTTCAGTGATGTGAATCAACCAGTCATTCAGTCAACCAACATGTTAACCTCTGCACTGAAGAGTAGAAAGTTGATGAACACATTTTTCTAAGGAGGGAAAGATCTCATTAGCCATCACAACTGCATATCTGCAACTGAGTTTTAGGGATAGGTGAAAACTTGCATCTAAAGCCGCCTCCCCTGGAAGACTGAAGAAATGTCTGATGCACAGACTACTATTGGAAAGGAGTCCGACTACAGCGGAGGGAACTCAAAGGGCTTGTCTACACTACTGCTGAACTCTATGTAATTTATGTTGCTCAAGGGTGTGAAAAAGCCACACACCTCCCCGAGCGACATGAGTTACACTGACTTCAAGCGATGTCTACACCGTGCTATGGCAGTGGGAGACACTCTTCAACCGACATTGCTTCCACCTGTCACTGAGGTGGAGTAATTATGACGACGGAAGAGCACTCGCCCATTGGTATAGCATATCTTCACCAGATGCGCTGTAGCGGCAGCAGTGCTGATTTTAGCGCAGCAGTGTAGACTAGCCCTAAGACTTCCATCTGCATGGGTTTGTTAATATAAGGAATCTGCACTGTATTGAATTTTACCATTTATCATTTTTTTCACAATGCATCAACAAAATGATTAAAGTCACTATTAAATTATATTGTAATTAAATTGGCATATCGTTAAATATTTATTTGGTTCCATTTATCTATTTTTGGCATGGTGCTACCAAATGAATATGTATGATGTTACTACACAAATGCTGATGTGATTGCAGGCAAACGGTGCATTATTCCACAGCTCAGGTTTGTCAATGCTGCACTGAGAATTTCTCCCCTCCAACCATTTTATTTAATATTTTTAATATACCGATGAGTCCTGGAACGTAGGAAAATATGTCTTAACTGAAAGAACCCCTGCTATCCCTCTTTGTGTTCACACACTGAATACAATTGGTGAGTCTAACAGGAAAGACGTTGGTTGCCTCACCTCAGTTCCCAACACGTTACACTCCATGGCATAGGGATGTGGCACTAATAGTTTCACACAACTGGATATGTTGAGATAGCAGCTGAATTAGAGAGGCAGAGTGACCCAGTGGATACGGCACCAGAGTGGAACTTAGGAGGCCTGGGTTTGATTCTTGGTTCTTCCATTGAATTCCTGGGTGGTCCTACACAAGCCACTTTTTTCTCTTTGGGCT
The DNA here is from genome assembly GCF_003597395.2 of Chelonoidis abingdonii. NCBI lineage: Eukaryota > Metazoa > Chordata > Testudines > Testudinidae > Chelonoidis > Chelonoidis abingdonii. Next base: position 38,917,560 of record NC_133785.1, on the reverse strand, counting down.
GCAATATCCCCATCTGTACAATGGGGATAGTGATACTTTATTATATCTACCTCCAACGTCAGGTGCTCTGAGGTCTATGGATTAAACGCACAGTATAAAACCCAGTACTACTATCATGAGAATGTTTTCATCCTTGAAAGTCCTGTTCAGGTGAAGAAATTTGCTGTGTGACATCTCAGTTGCCCTGTCTCCCAAGAAAAGATTTGATTTTAAGCCCGGCCCCAGCCTCTCTCAAACAAACAAACAATGAAAGAATTAACTGCAAACGCTTGGTGTGTTGCATGCCTTCTATAACAATATCAACAACATAGTTTTGATTATTTTGTGTCCTTAAAAGAAGGATGTTCCTTTTAGCATCTTCCCCCAATCTATTTCCCTACCTCTATGATTCTTATTTTGGGGGGAGAAAGGGGAGGTTCAAGGAGAAATTCTTGCTGTTCTCCGTAGGTGAGTATTTCCAGTTATGATGCACCCTGCTTGGTGTCACACCATTATTTTTTAGCAGTCTGCCTTTCAAGCACAAAAAGGACTGGAAATTCATTGTTTGATGTTTCCCCTAGTAAATCTAGCTGTGGAATATTAAGGGGTGTTAAATAAATTGGACAAAGAGTGGTTCAGGAGTAAAAGTGGAAGATGCTGCCATGAATGAGCAATTAGATGTTCACAAACCAGCTTATCACAAATTCCATGCCTACAATATCTATTACTGTAATGACCTTGAGGGTTGACTCATTCTCCCTTAACCTAATGAGCATGCTGAGTATAATCAATTAGGTTTGCAATTAAAATTATAATTTGTCTAACAAACTCTTCTTAGCTTTCAGACATTTCTTAACAAAGCCAGTTACACACTGGTAGAAGATAAATATTAATTTTCTGTTGTGTCCTCATTTTTGCATTTAGACTGTGGCTAATTTACTAAAGCTTATATTATATTATATATTATATTATTTTACTTTTCAGCAAAATTTTGTTCAGTTTCAGCGTTGAATGGCAAGGGATAATTATGACCGTAAACAGCAAATTATCATTCCCCAATAGGGTTTGCAAGCTGCCATTGGCAGGCTGTGGAAATTTGTTAGTCTGGTCCACTGTACAATTATTAGAAGTGTGTGTTTGTGCACACATACACAGAATTGGATAGGCTATTTCACTAAAGTAAACTGGAAGACATTCAGCTTAATAAAGCTGAGAATAGGTTTGTAAGCCTGGACCTGCTGAGGTCAAGCCAAACAAATGCAAGCAAGACGCACCCTTAACAGATAATACACCGTATGTCATTGCACTTTACTCTTGCAATCTGCTGCTAATTATAGAGTCAATCAGGTAGGCAACTGTAGAATAACTTTTTAGCAAATGCACCCTGGTGCTCAGCAAATACTGGGAATTATTATTAAGCAGAAACAGCAATTTTTTCATCAGAAAATGGGAAAGTTTGGGAAGGTTTTTTTAAAACCTTTTCCAATTTTCTTTAATAAAGCAGAATAAAGGCTAAATTCTGTCCCGCATGTACCAGTTTACAGGGGTCAAATAGGAGAAGTTAGAGCTCTTCTTCCTACCACTCACCACCTCACATAAGCAGCAAGTGTCAGAGTATCACCATGATGCTCAAGGGAGTGCTAGGAGAATAAGCTTTAGCTTATACAGTGTGGTCCTAGTCCAAAGGCCATGAAGTCAACAGAGATCTTTCTATAGACTTCAATGGGCCTTGGATCAGACCACATGTCCATAAGAGGGCACGCTCAGCAGATTTCTAACTCTCACCAGACACTGAATATGTTGCTGTTGGCAGCAAGTGGTACCCAGTGGCACATGCTGCTCATGTTGAGAGGAGCAACACCTGGCTGGCACTGAATGAGTCTTTATAGGCCACACAGCACCTCTGTCCCACTCACCACAAAGGACAAAGATGACATTAGCCCTACGCTCTGGTCTACCCTTAAAATGTAGATTGACTCAGTTAAGCTGACCTAACTGCTGGTGTAGACAGAGCTAGCCTGATGGAAGAATCGTCCCATCGTCCTAATTACCGCTGCTCCAGGAAATGGCTTACTCACATTGATGGAAAAACTGCTTCCGTCACTGTAAGCAGAATCTACACTACTGGTGCTACAGTGCATAGCTGCAGCGCTGCCATTAAAGCGCCTGTAGTGGAAACGTGCCCTAAAAGTGACATTAAACCAATGTAGCATTGTTCTTAGCCCTGGTTTACACTACAAGTTTAGACAGAATTTAGCAGCGTTAGATCAGTTTAACCCTGCACCCGTCCACACAACAAAGCCATCTTTGTTAACTTAAAGAGCTCTTAAAATCGATTTCTGTACTCCTCCCCGAAGAGGGGATCAGTGCGGATATTGACCTTGTTGGGTCGAATTTGGGGTAGCGTGGATGCAATTCGACGGTACTGGCCTCCGGGAGCTATCCCAGAGTGCTCCATTGTGACCGCTCTGGACAGTGCTCTCAACTCAGATGCACTGGCCAGGTAGACAGGAAAAGCCCCGCTAACTTTTGAATTTAATTTCCTGTTTGGCCAGTGTGGTGAGCTCAGAGGTGACCGTGCAGATCTCATCAGCACAGGTGACCATGGAGTCCCAGAATTGCAAAAGAGCTCCAGCATGGACCGAATGGGAGGTACTGCATCTGATCACTGTATGGGGAGATGAATCCGTGCTAGCTGAACTCTGTTCCAGAAGACAAAATGCCAAAACATTTGAAAAAAATCTCCAAGGGCAAGAAGGATAGAGGCTATAAGAGGGAACTGCAGTAGTGCTGCGTGAAACTTAAGAAGCTCGGGCAAGCCTACCAAAGAACCAGAGAGGCAAACGGCTGCTCCGGGTCAGATCCACAGACATGCCGCTTCTATGATGAACTGCATGCCATTCTAGGGGTGCCCCTACAACTACCGCACCCCTGTGCTTCCCTCCTCCCCCACCCTCCCGGGCTACCTTGGCAGCTATCCCCCCATTTGTGTGACGAATTAATAAAGAATGCATGAATTTGAAACAACACTGACTTTATTGCCTCTGCAAGTGGAGATTAAAGGGGGGAGGGGAGGGCGGTTGACTTACAGGGAAGTAGAGTGAACCAAGGGGGCGGGTTTTCATTGGGGAGAAACAAACAGACCTTTCACATCATAGCCTGGCTAGTCATGAAACTAGTTTTCAAAGCTTCTCTGATGCATAGTGCATCCTGATGTGCTCTTCTAACTGCCCTGGTGTCTGGTTGCGTGTAATCAGCAGTCAGACTATTTGCCTCAACCTCCCACCCCGTCATAAATGTCTCCCTCTTACTCTCACAGATACTGTGGAGCACACAGCAAGCAGTAATAACAATGGGAATACTGGTTTCACTGAGGTCTAACCGAGTCAGTAAACTGCACCAGTGAGCCTTTAAACGTCCAAAGGCACATTCTACCACCATTATGCACTTGCTCAGCTTATAGTTGAACTGCTCCTTACTACCATCCAGGCTTCATGAGCCATGGAAGCAAGGGATAGGCTGGGGTAGGTACGACCACATGGTGCTGCCGACTGGGAGAGCAGCCTGAGGCAGAAACCTCCAGCTGACATGATATTCCAGGCATGGCTGAATCTCTATTAGAGGAAACTTAAAGAAGAGAATGACCTGGAGTCATTCCCATTTTTGTCCAGGTGCCCCCAACCAACCTCATCGGGGCCAGCCAGGAGCACCCATGTCTGACCAGGCACCCCCGACCAACCTAATCGAGGTCAGCCAGGAGCACCCACAGGACGACGACGATGGTTAGCAGTCGTATTGCACCGTCTGCCATCCGCAAGGCAAGGCAAAGCAAGGCAAGGGGATGCTGCTGTGTAGCACCGCAGTACCGCATCCACCAACAGCAACCAGGAGATATATGGTGACAGTGAGCTGAGCGGGCTCCATGCTTGCCATGGTATGTCGTCTGCATGGGTAATCCAGGAAAAAAGGCGAGAAACATTTTTTTTCAATTGCTTTCACAGAGGGAAGGAGGGAGAGGGGCCTGGCAACATGTACCCAGAACTACCCGCAACAATGTTTTTGCCCCATCAGGCATTGGGAGCTCAACCCAGAATTCCAGTGGGCGGCAGAGACTGCAGGAACTGTGGGATAGCTACCACAGTGCAAGGCTCCAAAAGTCGACGCTAGCCTCAATACTGTGGACGCACACCACTGACTTAATGTGCTTAGTGGGTATTCACACAATCGATTGTATCAAAGCAATTTCTAAAAAATCCACTTCTATTAAAGCAACCTAACTTCGTAGTGTAGACATACCCTTAGATCCCATATGTAGTGTGCAGAAGGGAATTAGGAGTAATAGTCAATGGGTTTTGTAAGCAATCTGTTTTTAAAATCGTAAACAAAGGACCCTTACTAAGCAAGTGAAATAAAGCCTGAATGAAGAATACTGCTTGCTTAGCATGCCTCCTCAATGTCCCCGGTTTCAAGGGATGTCACGTGTTTTAATCCCAGAGGTCCCTACACTCCCCACAGCTTGAGCATCATTTGCCTCAGGAATAAAGAATCACAAAGCTGAATTATTTACACTGAAAGACAGCATCAGTTCCTTGGATGAATGAGTTGTGTCTCTCCCTCTTTCTGGATCTTTGTCACATGGGTGCAGTCTACGTTTGGCGCATGGCCCCTTCCAAGGTATGGGTAACAGTACCAGGGAACACAGGATAAAAGACCAGAAAGCAAGCAGCAGTCACGTCTTCTCAATACACTACAGCTAATGAACACACTGGCCAATATTTCCTATTTATTCCTGACAAGAAAACCTAATCCAAGTTCATTTTTTAGAAACTCAATAGTTATTTGAAATTAGATTACTCAGCAAATTAAATAATAAATTTCTCTACCTAGGCACTGCCTCTGCCTCCATTGCTCCAAAATACAACTTTGTTCCCTCAAGCACTAGGAGTCTTAACTTCAAAACTAGTTATGGATTTGATAATTTAATAACATGGAACAAGTAATTGTTCAGGGTGATATTTATGATTTCATTAGATTCTACTGGTAATCAATAGTTATCCATTAATTCATTAATTTACATAGTCCTCAGCTTTGTCCAAATTTTGTGGAAGTAGATTTTTTTCTATATTTGTGCACATTCGGCTTTCCTATGGAAGAAGGCTGTAATCAAGCTGTATATGTTAAGTAGAGCAAATAAGTGCGCAGCAGGAGTACCTGTGCCCTACAGATCTGACTGTGGGATGAGATTTAATAGGAAAACCAAGGAAAAGAAATAAAACAACAGGGCCTATTCTCCACGGGATGCATGCATAACTCTCATTAATGTTAACGGCAGATATTGAATGTGTGTGCACTGAGAGGAGTTTATTAGAATCTAATAAATTCTGTGATTTTTCCTTGGTGTCATTCCTATAGCTGCACATTGTGACAGAGCGCTGCTTTGGGTGAAAAGAAAGACATATAAAGAAAGTCACTCTATATCTCAAATTATGCTTTATGGACATTATTAAAATAATCTACTGTGCATATTTAGTTACTAAGATTACACAAGAAAACTGTAATTGGGCACGCAATTAAACAGTTGTACATTTAGTTGGTTGTTTGCACACCCAAGGTCAAGTGCTTTGCTTTGTAAATAGGTGTCACTCCATTGAACCAGGGACATCGCCATTTACACCAGCTGAGAACTGGGCTCAAAGTCACAGAAGTTATGTGTGGGACTCAATGAATCGGAAATGGGGTACAGAGCTATTCGCCCTGAGGTCTCCATTTTGAATACAAACAAGGTTGGCCTTAACCAAACGTCAAGGCCTGAATAACTAGGTTGGTGCTTCAGTTCTCTTCAGAATTGACAAATATGAACAAAAACCACCACTAAAATTGGCACTAACTGGTTTGCTTGTTAGTCTGAGCAAAGAGAGACCAAGAACTGAATGGGTTTGCAACTGATCTCACACTCCTTGAAGTGGCCTCTCCATAAAGGGCTCAGGCAGCCTGATGAGCCATTACACAGAACTGTCAAGTATCAGAGGGGTAGCCATGTTAGTCTGAATCTGTAAAAGCAGCAGAGAATCCTGTGGCACCTTATAGACTAACAGACGTTTTGGAGCATGAGCTTTCATGGGTGAATACCCACTTCGTCAGATGAATGTAGTGGAAATTTCAGGCGGCAGGTATATATTACGCAAGCAGCAGAAGTAAGAGGTAGATCAATCGGGAGATTGAGGCCCTGTGCTAGCGTTGAGGTGTGAAACCAGAGGAGGATAACGTCGAGCGGCAAGCCATTCCTGCTTTGTAACCCTGAGCTGATGGTGTCAATTTGCAATGATTGAAGCTCAGCATTCTCTTTGAGTTGCGTCCTAGTTTTTTGCTGAGGTGGCACTCTAAGGTCTGCTAAGGGGCCGAGGAGTTTGAGTGCTCTCTACAGTTTTTGAGGGGCATTTAGCTGGCATAGATGGCGGTACTATTGACATGGTGGGGCAGGTGATGACCGTGATGCGTTGGCTGGTGAAGATGACATTTCAGGTTGCAGTTATCGTGGGGAAGGATTGGCCTGCACAGACCCATGGCCTCACAATACGCCCCCGAGCAAAACCCTTCCAATACATCATCGTTCTACAACCCACCGGACAATGCACCCTTCACGCTGGTGGCAGCAGCCTGTGAGAACCTCCACAGCAACCTGCAACCTGAACGTCTTCTCACACACTGCCACCGCACCATCGAGCCCTCACTCAGAACCTCCATGCAACAAACCCCGAGCCAACATCATGCCCACATATCTACACCGGCGGACCCATCCAGGACTAACCAGATCACCACTACGTTCATTCACCTGCATGTCACCAATGTAATTAAGCCTCATATGTCAGCATGCCTCTTGCTATGTACTCCCAACTGGACAGTCTCACGGAAAGGTAATGGACACAATCAAATATCAGGGTGGCAAGATAACACCTGTGGAGCGCCTTAACCTCCTGCCCCTTTGCAGACCTTTAAGGTGGCTTTGCGCCAATTCAGGACGTTCCAGAGCACTGCTGGGCCTTTCTTTCTGCATTTGCATCGTCAGGGTTGAACCAGGTGTGTGTTGATACGACGTTATCTATCCTCTGGTTCCCATGCTCAGCCGGGCTCATTCCTCTGATGTGAACTACTCGTTTTCTGCTTGCTAGCATATATATACCTGCCCCTGGAAATTTCCACTACATTCATCTGACGAAGTGGGTATTCACCCACGAAAGCTCATGATCCAAAATGTCTGTTAGTCTATAAGGTGCCACAGGATTCTCTGCTGCTTACACAGAGCTGCCACTGCTCTCCCTCCTCCTCTCTGGGCAAACAGTCCTACGGCTGGCACAACGGCACTGCTCACAAGCATTCAACCCATTTAAATACATCCAAAACCTGCTGCAGGAATGACACCCATTTAAGGTTAGAATTTTAGCTGGTTTAACAAAGGCAGATGCTCAATACCACGGGCACTAAGCCATTGTTTTTGTTGGCTCTCTTACTTGTCTGTTTTTTCCACCCTCTGATACAGAGCTTGGATATACGCTATGGGGCGAACAGGAAGCAATGAGTATTTATTGGGGCAGCTACCACAGAGGCATCTGGCCAGAGAACTAGCGGGAGGGAAGGAGATGAGAGAGGGTTGTAAAAGGGAGTGGAAAGAAGGAAAATAATACTAGAAAAAGAAAACAACTAACACTATGGATTTCTAATATCACTTCACACATTTTGCTTGCCTGTCTTGCCTATGTACACTGTGAGCTTTTGAGGTGACAGACTGTCTTTCTGTGTGTTTGTGCAGCACCTGGCATACTATAGGTGCTCAGCATTAAAGAAGAAAGGGGGTGACAAGTCGAATTCCTGAGCGGATTACCAAACAGCACACCTTTTTTCTCCATGGAAAGCTTGATTAGCGTAATACTGGATTCTGTTCAACTTTTTATCGTAGAGGTTGCAGGCCTTGTTACAGCCTACCATACATGCTTGCTTTGCTACACTAGCAGGCAGGATTTATTCAGAGGAGACAGTATTCAATATCCATCTGTGCATGCAGACACAACATTTTGTGGGCTTCCACCCAGAATTAAACAAATGACAAATTTCCCAGACTTGCAGTCTTGCATTGTGGTGCTCAATCTCTGTTCTCATTGAGGAGTTAGAGATTAGCACACTATGGTTGTACTCAGTAATGACAGACCGTACCCACACCATAGTGCAGAATGAAGCAGAAAAGCACAGGAAGGGGGTGCAGATGTCATGAATCTGCATTAACCACCCCTCTCTGTAGCCCCAATTTGTCCTTCAAAAGACCTTCCCTACCACCTCCACGTGGCCTTTTTTGGGAGAGGTGGTAGTGGGCTAAGGCAGGTAGCTCCTGTTCCATGCTGAATAGTCTGGAGGCAAAGGGACTTTCACCAGGAATGCCAGCATAAAGCCAAACAGCAACAAAATCCTGCTTGGAGGGCTCACAAAGGACACACACAACAGGGAGGAACATGGGTCTTCAGGGAGCCCTGCTTCCAGGAACGAGGGCAGCAGGAAGGATTCCTGCACCAGGTTTCCAGAACAGATAGTGTCAGCATTCCTTCATGATCCATGCCTGCGCTAACCCCACCCAAAAGGTAAAGATTATGAGTGTTTCTATGATACCAGCACCAGGGACCCCGATACCAGCAATGCAGGATAGGCTAGAGATGGTACAACCAGGCACGTGATGAGGAGGGAAAGGGAAGTGATGCAATGTGCCGACTGTTTCCTAGTGTGTCAATAGCAGAGACGGGAGTAGAGTCCAGGTCTCCTGGTTCCCAGTCCAGTGCTTTACCCACTGCACAACTCTGCCTCTCAGCTGACATGGGGCGACTAGTTCAGTCATTCTGTAAGTTTAGATGATCTCTGAGTACTTTATCCTTCCCATGAATTATCCACTTGGAAGGGCTGAGTAGGCCCCTAATTCCAGCTCCTGCCCTGTTCTTACTGCATGTCAGGGCTTCCTTCAGCAGTTTAAGAAAAGAGGCTCGTTCAATCAGCTCTCATTAGTTATCATCTGCTAGAAACATTCTGTTGATAAAAAGTGAGCATGAGTCCTTCTGATCTGGCACTAGGCGTTGAAAACTCCTGCAAGGAACTGAGCTTCTCAGAACCATGCAGGCTGAAGTCCCATCTAAGGAAGAGTAGGGATCATGGAAAAGAAATGGGAACAGATAAGATTTAAGATTAATTTTGCTCACCCAGCCAGTTGTTACAGTTAAAACTTTCTTTTCTGAGAACGTATATTTTATCCCAAAATTGGACACAGATGTTACAGCTGGAACCCTACAACTCTGTGTTGAACTCGTTTGTCAAATGCTAATTAAAAGGATCAAAATTGTTTAAACATTCAGTTGGTCTCCATTGCTTCATTCCTTATAACAGCATTAGTTCTGGACATTTGAAATAGCAAGACACAACAAAAGTCAGGAATGCCCTTTAGCTAGGAAATGAATTGCATGCGGGATTCTGAGAATCTGAACTGGAATGTTTTTCCTTCAAAATCTGTGTAGGTATTGAGTGCTTACGTAATGAAATAAGAACCATGAACAACACCAGCTGAATGCAGACAGTACAATATATGTAATATACCTTAATCCTGACCTGTAACACCTCTTTCTATTTAAGTGGCAGGTCTCTTTCTGAAGAGAGTCTGCCAATCATGCTGAACTGTATCAAACTCATTGGTGTCTTTTCTGGGATGCACAAACTGAGAGTAGAAGAAAACCACCAAATTAGTTGTTGGGCGTGACATAAGTTAGAATCTGTTCTCAGGTCTCCAAGTGGAAAAAGGCCAGCGCACTAAATCAGGGGCAGAGTCTATTATGAGATTCATGACCATAAATCCTGCATAACTCCACTGAAGTGTGTGCAGTGATTTCTGCTCTGCTGCCATAAACTCCAATTTGGACCTCACTGAGGCTTAAGAGAATGCCAGAGCCTCTTATGGTGAATTAAGAATCAGATTTTGTTCTATTTTTCCTCTCTTTTCAAAGGCAGTTCTGTTACACATGATAAGATAACATTTTCCTCCCTCTTCCTCTTGTCCCATCAAGAGCCAGGTGAGCCCTTTTCAATGAATGTTTTATCTGATAAATTTAACCTTGGTTTTGTGTTTGCAAATCACACGCACACAGGGACTTTGTTTTCTACACACTTCTCCACTGTGAGCTAATGTGGTGATGCAGAACATAGACTAAAATATGCACCACTGGGACTGAGCACCATTAAAGGTCAAATCCCAGATGTATTTGTCATTTCAAAAGATCAGAAGATGGCCTAAATGTCTAATCTCTCAAGTGAGAAAACCTGTCTGCCTTACATTTTTTAGCATAAAATTTACTCAAGCAGTACTGGGTTTTTATGGGTTTTTTATGGACAGCCCTTCATCCTCTGCAGTTGATGTAACTTGCATTGAAAAATATGGGGCCAGATTTACTCTTTTATTTATTATATGACTTTATAAGGTAGCCATCACTCTGGTAAATGGATGCCCTTTGTCTGGCTTAAACTGGATCTTTAATATTCCAAAGAAGAAGAGCAAAACACTATGATCCTCTGATGCCACAAGTGACACAGGATGAAGTGGGATCTAGCCAGACAGCTGAGACACCGAAGTTTCACAGCTCAGTCAGCTGCAAATGGCTTTGGGCTAAAAGATGCAACAATTTCTAAAAGTGGCCAAGTTTGTGCTTGCAGGAAGCATCCTTCTGTCTCTCACTTACACGTGTACATAAGTGAGGGAGAGGCTGGTTATGTCCATGAGCCGCTGTGCATCCTTTCTTACCTGTTTTCCCTTTGTACGGGCAGTTCCTTAGAAGGACGAGGGTCCCACCAATTAGGGGAAAATATGGTCACAAAATAACAGCAAAAATCATTAAAGGTTGGAATTTTGGCATGTGGTATTTTGCTATAAAGTGAAACATAATGCTAGGAACAAAGCTAGTCAGAAAAACCTACTAACACTGGATTCTAGCTTTGCAGCACTTGTTTAATAAATGATTTACACCCCATACAGAGTACAGCATAGCGTCAAGTCCAATCGGTGGGTTAAATGGCAACACTTTCATACACAAGACATTGCACGTGTCTCAGAAAGAACGCTGTTCTCACCTGGAACAGAAGGTTGTTTAACACAAACACTGCATTCGCTGAAAAGTGGTGAGAAAAGGTTTAAAAGGTGTTTGGATGACAAGTTAAGAGGTAGCATAACAGAGATGAAGCCAGGAAAGAGCCCTTGTACACTAAGCTCCAGAAAATTAATCAGGCAGTTTTGATGGCTGGACCTTAGACACTGTCTGGGATTCATAGAAGATCTGTCTTTGCAGTACAATGGACTGTTCTGTAGGATCTGCACTCAGTGGGATTTGGCTAGATATACTCATTCACACAGAGACTGGCTTAAACATAGTGCTATAATGAGGAGCAAGTATAATGAACATTGAAATGAAGGGTTCTTTCAAATTAAGGTGCAAGAGCTTGAGTCTGATCTCGGTGACCCTGGTGCAGATCAGGAGTCACTGCTAGAGCTGGATGGGAATTTTTCATTGAAATATTTTTCATCAAAAGATGCTTGCAGGAAGGGACAGGTTTTGACACATATTCATTTTGGGAATTTGACATTTTGGGGGCCTGGGGTCAAAATGACTTTTTGCTTGGAAATTTAAGTTAATTTATAGTAGAAAAGATATTAAAAAGTTCACAATCAAAATGAAACGTTTCAAAATTATCAAAACAAAACATTTGGAATGACCCAATCTGCATTTTTTTTTTCAATTTTTGATTCATGAAAATTGTCAAGATTTTAACTTGTCATCCCAATTCAGGATGGAGAAAAAATGTCAACATCTCGAGAATTCTCACAGGACGGGAAAACCATTTCCCATCCAGCTACAGCAACTCCACTGAGGCAATGGAGTTCCACTAGTATAAATCCAGAGTAGCTGAGAATCTAGCACTGTCTTTGTTTAATAAGGAAGCAAAATCATTTTCCAGATTGCTTGGAGGAGACTGGCATGTTTCTTGCCCAAAGCCTCTTCGGAAAAAAACAAAATGGATAAATATTTAAACTGACTTCCTCAAACTAGGCCTGTAGCTTTCTAGTGCTCTGGATGAAGAAGGGAACCTCATGCCCTTCACGCTGAGGGTAATTATATTTTCAATAAGTAGTGTGTGTCCAGTGCTGCTGGGTGTCCCAGCAGGGACCACGTCCTCACAGGGGCATAGTCTGGCTTGAGTCTAAGAAGTGACTGACTGGCAGCTACGTTACTCATGTACCTGAAGTTGCATAACTTCGATCGATCTCCCACTGTAATGTAGACAAGGCCTCAGCCTCGGTGCAGATGTTCGTTTAGTTGCTGAAGTTCTTGCTGGGTATGGAGTGGTGTTGTGAACTGGGCAGGCACATTTCTGCTGCCAGAAGCAGCAGATGAACCTCACACGGGCTCCAAGTGAAGCGTGTGAAAGCCTTTGGGGGAGCGAGGCCTATGGCGCACCAAGATCATTATTGCTTGTCCGGTCTGTTGGCCTCTCTGCCACTAGTTTCAAGTCTCTGGCTTGTCTGCCACTGGAGCTGCTGGTACAGTGCCAAAAAGCTGGGACAGAGGCTATGGGTGTAGCCAATGGCATTTTATACCAGTTAATATCTGCATGTGAATGTGGATCATTAAGTTGAGTATTTAGGCCCATTCACTAGCAACAACCCTGATATATTCTTTGGGGAGTTTTTTAGGGGATGGGGCTTACAGTTAAACCAAGGAAAAGGGAGACTTTTCTAAGAAAGCAAATAGCCTGGGAAAGAAAGAGCGAGTGCATTCTTAGCAGAGAACGAGAGAGGTTTTCTTTCCATTAGGCTGGCTCAGACAATGCCTTTGTAATTTCCAGTTTACTTTGCCCATTTATAACTATAAATAATTGATTGCACGATTTTTTCTTTTTTTTACTTTACAGGCCAGTCCATGCAGAGCCTATTTCAGGCCTGTCTAGGGATTTATTACCATATTACTCTGCAAGTCAGTCTGGGATCCAATACCATCACATGCTGTAGTGGGAATTCAAAATCACCCAGCCCCATCAGAATTCATTGCAAAAGATACTCTCTCAATGGCTCCTGTCTCCTTACTTTCAGGGAGCCTCGCAACCTGGTATTTTTATATCAGACTTTGTTATCCAAGTCATCATTTCCACTTAGCAGTGCCCCAGCCTTTGGTGTTCTCAGAGTGGTGTCACATCCATCAATCACTGGGGAGTCTCCATGTTCTCAGTACACCTGTGTCTCCTGCAGCCTTCAGACAAAGCATTCTGATTTGACAGATAGTGCAGCCACAATCTCGCCTGTCCTCTCATCAATGTCTGCTGAGTCCTAATTACAGAAAACGACCTGTATTGATTGCATGCACCATGAGAGATGTCTAGCATCTTCTTTCAACTTCCTGCATGTTATGATGATGTATATTACAGTAGTGCCTAAAGAACCCCTTGAAGATCAGTGCCCCATTGTGCTAGTTGCCTGAAGGGCTCACAATCCAATTGAAAACAAAATGCAACAAGTGACCGCGACAAACCGATGGAATGAACAGAGGAAGAGGGTAAAAGAAATGAGATTCTGTGAATACAGTTAAGCATGGGAACAAATTGCCTAGGGAGGTTGTGGAACCTCCATTATTGGAGGTTTTTAAGAGCAGGTTGGACAAACCCCAGTCAGGGATGGTCTAGATAATACTTAGTCCTGCCTTAGTGCAGGGGACTGGACTCAGCGACCTCTCGAGGTCCCTTCCAGTTCCTTCTTTCTCCCATTTCTATTATACATAGGTTAGCTATTGCAAAACTCGATGGTGCAAAATAATTCATTTTAAAAAATAAATTTTAAAAGCCCTAGATCTCTCTGGCTATTTTAACCAAATAGCCATAATTGCTTGGCTGATTTCCTGTTGGCATCCCAGAGACAGGTCTTGAGAAGGGATCTGAAGGAGAAAAAGGCAGTGAATTATTATGGAGGGGCAGAATTATGAAGTTCCTCGAAGGCAAGGACAAGAAGCTTGAATTTAATGTAGTGGAAAATAAGGAGCCAGTGGAGGGCTTCAAAATGAGGGGCGACTAGGTCTGAAATGTCCAACTGGAGCAGCCAATACCTAGAGACACTGCCTCTTTCTGATGCAGCATATTCCTAGCTTTAAACAGATGTCTCATCAAAAACCCCAAACCCAAATGTTGTTTAAAAATGGAAGGAAAGTTATGAGCTGAAAGTAGCCACAGCTGTCCTGAGGCTACTGGATTTGCAGTGCCAATTACAGAGCTGCAGTCTCACATATTCTACAGCAAAGCACCATCAGTGTGGTTTGAAAAGCAATAAGTGAGGCTACTGTACTTTGTCAAACCATTTTTTGCATATCTTACAAGCTTTCAAGAGAGGCAAAGGCAAACAGACCCTTTGGTCTCAAGTCTCAAAGTGTATTTCTATGGTTCAAACCCTGTTTGCTTTTCTTACTTGTTTTTTCACTTGGAATTTTAAATTTGTTTATAACTAAGTACAATGTTTTGCATTTTGCACTTTTCTTCTGAGTCATCCTTGTGTTGCTCTCTATTAAGAGAGCAAAAGATGGTTTTCAACATGTTATTAAACAAGGATTCATATTTGCAGAGAAACTCTGTTGCCACATCAAAGCATTGTGTTTAATAATTTTAAACCTTCTGATACAATCAGTTTGTGATGTGATGTGATGTAATTAATTTGAGTAGTGAAACCCCAAGTCCAGCGCATTAGGCAGATAGGATGAAAATGTTTACAGTAGGCGTAAAATGCTGCACTCTTCACTTCGGGTTAAGATTCCTAAAGAATGCAAACCAGGTGGATTGATTTAGTGCATCATTAAAAAAGCATCTGTGAAAGAAAAACATGCACATCAAAAAATAATGGAGAAGCAATCTTCTCAGTGTAAAATAATTAGTGGAATATGTGACACCCAAACTAAATTTCTGCATACTTACTCACACTGCCAGCATCAGCCTGGCTTTCTTATTTTTTTACATGAACCTGAAACTGGTGAGCTGGCAGGCAGTTGTGAACATTGTTGAGAGGACTGAGATTTTGACACTGTTACAGAATGAGATGTGTGTTAATAGGTGTTTGTGCAACAGACACTTGCTGTGCAATATTATCTTGTCTCTACAGATAAATTAGCTGCATCATACCCCTGCCAGCCTGATTTGTGTAGCCTTTTGAGAGTACAGAATGCCTGGCGTTTCTCAGGATGGCTGCAATCCCACATGAAAGGCCAGGCTCAGGGTTTATTCCCTAGTAAGCTCTCTGCCCACAAAGTCAGGATACTCATTTATTGACTTGGTCTTACAAAGAAGGCTGTAAATTACATAAGGGTAGATTTTCATATGCTGCTTACTTGACATACACTTAAAAGCCCTGTGTTAAGCCACGGAGCTGATTTTCCTGCTCCAGTGCAAAGATTTGGATGGTCCAGGTGCAATACACAGACCTGCCCTGCACTAGAGAAAACTGTGCACAGACTGCAGAAGTAAAAATTCTTTACATGAGAATCTACAAGCAATTTTCCCCCTGTGGAGAGGAAGAAAGAAACAAGGAAAGAACTGCATGTGAATCATGTCCATTAAGGAACGACTGGAAGGCAACTGGACACCACAATGATCGGCACAGTAGAAAAACCTCACCAGAATAAAACAGAAAGGATATAAGTGTACGTGCACAATTCTGAACGACAGTGTCCGCTTCTTTCACACATGACTGGGGAATGGGCTGAACCCACCTCCTGGATGCACAATCAAATCATTGCCCCAGACTTGAGAGTGGATTGTATCTCCCACAAGCCTACTTGGAAGTGGGGGAGGGAAGAGTCAGCCATTCCTGTAGAATTGCCCGTCCATTTCCAGGCCCTTCCTGGAGCCCAAGTTGGCGGTAGAAGGGGGGTCCTGCAAAGAATCTGTGTCAGAGGTCTTAAAACAACACACTGCTCCCTTTTATTCTGCACTCTAGGATTCTGTAGGATTTCCTGGCCAGGCAGATGTGTTGAGTCCTGTTGTCTGACAGCCAGAGTGGGGAGGGGTCAGGAGACCCCTGAGCAAGTAAAGATCATTCATGGGGTCTGGGATGGACTCACTGCTTCTTCCATGGGAAGATCTCTCTCCCACACACACAAACAGGAGTATTTAGAAGTAGCACCATGAAGCTGCCTAGAACTTGCAACTACATGGTCTATATAAGAAAGTGGGTGTACTCACCATCTGAGCAACCTCAACTCTGAGCAGTTGAGCTTAGGTGACAGACACTCATGATCATGAAAGACAGTATTAAATTGAATGAAGCATAACAGACATGGCTGTAACCATCCATATTAACTGCTACAATACCTCTATGTAGACGTATTTGAAGATCTTTGTTCTACTCTGCGACAAGCCACCATTCAAGTGTCCCAGTAGAAAAGAGAAATCCAAAAACAGTGTAAGCAGGGCAGCATAAGGGACAATCTAGCCAGTCATTTGATATCATGGCATTGGCTATCTAGCACTAGGCTCTGCATTGGCACTGCAAAAAACCAGATAGGATATCTGGGTAAAACCTAAACACCTCATGTAAACACCACGGAATCACAGCTGCCATCAACAGATACACTAAAACCAACAGAATCATCTCCTTGACAATCAAGATAACTGTTATATATACGGTATAATGTGCACACACGCGCACACACACACAGAGAACATTTATAATTACAGATGGATCCATAGTGAAGGATAAGCTACAATTTATACTTAAAATAGGATTTGACTTCTTTCTTATGCATGGAAAAGACAGCCTAGCTTCTCCAAAATTACAGCACATCCTCGTGGAGCACAAGAAAGAATTGACGTAACTCAGCTCATTGGTTTATTAGTTGTAAGCATTTTAAAACAGCCCCCTGATAAAAAGATCCTTGTTTCTCACATTTTTTTGCAGACTTCACTAGCAAACAAATAGCTAATTTTTCAGAATGACTCGCTCATGCACTGAAGTAAACTCTACAACATAGGCTACTGATTAATTTGATTGACATGCAACTTTCAGTCTTCTCAAGTGTTCATTGAGGGTGACGCCGTTGTTAAAAGTAGGCAGGCTACAGGCCCCAATCAGGCAGACACTTGTGCAGGTACTTCATTTTAGGTCCATGAGTAGTCTGAGTGTTGCCAGGATTGGAGCCTTAGTGTGAGGGTTGGGATGAGTAACATGATGATAGCAGGCTGGTATGGAACTGGGTGGAAATGTTAATGTAGGACTGCTGAGGCTGGGCTTTTTTCAGTGTTAGTGGCTGTTGGGAGGAATTATACTGGAGCAACTTTAACTTTGTATCTAGCCCGCTAAATCTTTTGCAAGCCTCTTAGGGTACATCTTCCCTGCAGAGTTAGCCCCAGCTATTACTGGGGTGTTCTCCTACTACAAAAAACACCTACCCAAGGTTGGTGGCATTTTCAACCCAGGCTAGCTGGCTAGCCCTGCGGTACGGCGCGACACCTAAGTGCTGCTTTCGCCCGCACACACACTTTGCAGTGGGGATGCAGGACAAACCAAGTGAGTGCAGATAGTCCTCCAATGCTTTCCCACAATTCCCACCATGTGCCCAGAAGAATAGACAAGTTCTCCCACAATTCACTGGGAAAGAATCAGAGGACAGCGTAGCTTATTGTAGCGTTAAGAGCCAGGGGATTGGCCCCAGATGTCCTAGACACACCCGGGGAACACAGCACTAGGGGGACACACTCGGCGAAGTAGGGCTCACACTGGGGAAGGCTAATCTGTCTGCTCAGACCTACGTTGACTCTGCAGCACACACAGCCTTAAGGACCTCAGTGGCAGATGTGCTGTAGAGGGAAGAGAATACATGCTCTGGCCCACTGTCCCTAATTAAAAATGAAATGCAGTGCCTTCCCAAGAATGAATTTGACACCCTTGAGGTGAATTAATAACATTTTCTGTATGGGATTATATAACTGTGCATTTCTTATATATAAATAACCAACACACTACATATTTGATGTAAGATGTGTAAATTATTCATGTATCAAGTAAGTGGCTTCAGACTTCATGATCCCCAGCCACCTGGGAGGAACACAGCTATTAAATTACTCATCTCCACTGCACTATTTTCCTTAAATAAGATGCAGATCATAGTAATCTGAGGTAGGTTCTGAAAGTTCCTAATTCTCTGAACACCATCATCGTTTGCATTTTCAGGTGAGATACATCATCAAAACGATGACAATACACTGTAGCTTTGTCCAGTGATGCCGAAAAGTGGAAAAATGCAACCTGCTAACTTCCTATTTCTGAAAACCCACTCACTCTTTCTGAGTGCAGGAGCTGATCAGTGGGTCATTACACTTGTTAGAAGTGCGGGACGGGGCATTCCATGGGACTGCGTGCCTACATATTTTCACAATTCACTGGCTGGACCCATGCACATACGCTTTGTACAAATAGAAAATTAGGAATATTTACCTGCTTTTTTTCTTGCATCTTTTAAAGCCTAAATATGTATTAGTCACTGTCCTCAATCAAGGAAGATATGCACATTTTTCACTTCTAATTTTGATCATTAGCACTAATGTTTTTCTCACTTTTTAAAATAGCTTCTCAAGGGCCTCTCATGGAAAAGATAATATGTACCTAGTAACAGAAAGAAATATTGTATCTTGCTTCCAAAATCATGTTGGGTTTTAATGTCAAAGCCTCCATTTTTTAAAGAAAACTAGGCTGAAAATAATCATTTTCACCCATCAACATCCTGTTCCCAGTGCAATCTAGCAGCCTAGCATGGGAGCTACAGAATCTGTTTTGTTGCAGCACTGCAGTAAGTTGCGTTTCAGTGCTGTGCATCCCATAAGCTTCTCAGCGGTCTGGAGATTTTCTTATTTCCCCCCTGCTCTCTGTTAGATATTCACAGCAAGCAATAAAAGCAATATCAATGGTAAGGTCAACACGCCAAACTGGAAGTAAGTAAATTGTTTCTATTTGCCATCATTTGGTTGTCAGAGTTACCTTAATCAGTCTAAACAGCTTCAAGACATATAATCTGATTTTACAAAGTGCTAAACCATAACCATATTTTGATCTTCCTTTGATTCCAAGTATAAAAAAATAGCCCTTATTTAATGCTCAGGCATATAATCTAACTACATCTGTGTTTGCATTTGCACGATGGGGGAGTGAAACGTGGCCAGAGAACCATCTTGGATTTTATCTGTTTTATTACTCAAATGGAGAATATAATAGATTTTTTTTTTTTGCACTAGCATGGCTTAAAAATTGTTTTTAAGCTTCGCTGGCTCCTTTAGATTTGAACTTTGCTAACAAGAATGTGATGAGAGAAAGTGTGGATAAAAACCAGTACAGTATGCTTTTCTAATGTACTTCAGTTTAGCTTGTCCTTTCATCAGCCTCAACTCATTCAATCATGAATAGGAAAGGCAAAGAAATTATGAAGGAAAAGGCAATATTTTCACTGTCTAAACAACAACAAAAATGACTTTCCCTCTGTAGCTTTCTATGCATGGAAATAAACAAGGTAGAGCCAATTATCATCTGAGAGCCTCTCTCTGTAAGGACAGAGATGGTATTTTCACAGCTGAAAACTTTTGCCTAGTAAAGAAGAGAAATGTAAACACAGTTCCATGCAAATTCAATCCAAGTATTGACAGGCATAACAGATCCAGAATTTCTCTAATCTTAAGGATAACAAAATGATACTGCAATGTTCTGCAGATGACTAGTTTTGATCTTTTATTAGTTCTCATAATTGTCTCTTGTTAATTTGTATCCTGCATAATAAGCATAAGCACTCACCTTCACAGTTTGCCCAGCTTCAGGACCATCCTGTAAGCAAAAAATAGAAGAATCAGATAAGTGGGGCTAACAAGGATCTCCTGGGGATTCAGAAATATTATCCATTAATAATTTAAATCCAATTTCATTATGTGTTAATTTAAAGTATTCTCCTGGGTCCCATTCAGCACAAAGCATGTGGGACCAGATGCTTTTATGTTTCAGGTCATGATTAAGGGAAAAATAATATGTGAAAAGGAAATAAATACTGGCAGAGTTGTTATTTTTCATGATCTCAGATCCCAGTTTTTAATTGATAGCAATAACGTTCCTGTTATTCATGGACATAAAATACAGAACTGTAAGTGCTGCTTTAAATCACAGCCTGTTTATTTAAATTCTTGTTATGGCAAAAATGGGGTTAACCTCCAGATTTGCTTTAAACAAAAGGATTCATTATTTTGTATATTGACCACTGGCTCAATCGAGTTCAGTGTGTTACCCCAAAGAATACTTCAGGAAATAAACCTACATAACACGCCTAGCAAACTACTGGACAAGGTTGCCTGTGGCGAGAAATTTTGGGCTGCAGGCAATGAGTTTACTCCTTCAATCATGGGCTGTGAATACCCTCATTAAGAGTTGTGCCCTGCAAACACTTTCTACTAGGAGTAGTACTTACTAGAAATCAGTGGATCTTCTCACCGTAGTAAGCACTACACCTGGTGGTGTTTGCAGGGAAAGGCACCATTTTAGCTGTCATTAATTATCCAGACTCTTCTTTGAATCCAGATACAGTATCTGATTGTTAATCTCCATCAGCTGTGAATGCCCCAGGTTATGCTATGCTGAGTAAAGCAGAACTTAACTTCCTTATATTTGTTGAGTATTTACTGCTTCTTTGGTTTGAGCGTCCTCTTGTCGGTGGGTTATGGAACAGGGTAAAAAGCACAATAAAACACTAACAGGAAACAAGGCCTTTGGAGCCAATTAGTTTACAAACCTGAATCGAAATGGTGAGTGAAGTGCCACAGAAATGTTTCTCCACCACATTTCCAACCATTTGTGTTGTTTGAAATAAATCAGCCACTTCTTCAGGATGCAGATCGCGGAAACGCTCCACAAGCCGGAGTGGGCAAACAAGGACATCTGAAGTGGAAGTCGTTAAGGCAGAAGTGCAAATCCAGGTATTCCAGAACAACAATTTGTTCATTTCCCCCCACCATATCCATAGGTGCTCATCCTGAAGTGAATTTCCCCTTTATTATTAAACTTGTCTTGATCTGAGGATGACAACTAAAACAACGGAAAGGTGAAAACAGAGCAATCACATTATGGCTTCCTCAAAACCCTTCTCCGTTACCTCACACATTTGACTTCTGGGCCAACATTTTCACATCTCGGTGTCTAAGGTTAAGCCCCTAAATAGACATTGCAATGTCTTCAGGAAAGTGTCCTGAGCACTCACAGCCTATATCTACTGTAGGCACCTTTTACTAGAGGGGCCTCTGAACTGAACTAGTTGTGTTCCAGTTGGGAAGACCCCGACTACAACTCCCATGATGCCTTGGGGAAGAGAGAGGGACAAGAGATATCCTCTTCAAGGGAATGCAAGGAGAGCATGCTGTGGGCTCCATTTCTGGAGAGGAGCTGAGATTGCTTGATGGAGCTCTGTACTTACAAGGAGCTGCTGCTAAACTGCTTGTAGGAAGCCAGAAGCTGCTGCTGAGAACCTGCTGGTACTTTGACCAAGCAGGGAGCCTCAGAGGCTGTTGGGGGCTTCACTGGAGCCAGGACAGAGACTGTTGCTGTGCCCAGAACTGACTGAGCTGGGCCTGCAGTGATTACGATGACCAGTGAGCTACTGGCTGTTGGTAGAGACCTCACATGATGTTAGGGTGACCAGACAGTAAGTTTGAAAAATCAGGACAGGGGGTGGGGGGGAATAGGAGCCAATATTAGAAAAAGACTCCAAAATCGAGACTGTCCCTATAAAATCGGGACATCCGGTCACCCTGATGTCTTTTGGTGAACCATCATGCAGATATCTGACCCAGGGGATCCCTGTAAGACATCATGCACACCCTATGCCCTCTGCCAGTTATCAACAACTGGTCCCTGGCTCACAGTTGGCATGTAGCACCTCTGAAAATCAGGCTGCATTTCTATAGGTGCCTAGAAATGGATGGGGGGGTAAGTGATTAGTGGTTTGGGCATCCAACCTCAGACAGCTTAAAGGGGTCTGATTTTCAGAGGGTGGGTGGTCAAGCAAAATGGCCTTTCAAACAGGGCACCTAAAACTGCTGGTCACTTTTGAAACTCTTGGGTGTAAAGCCCTAACTTTAGGCATTCATGTTTAAAAATCTGGAACTAAATCAATAATACCATGGTCATTACTTCAGCAACACTGCAGTCGCAACGCACTAGAAATGCTCATCTATTATTAACATTATGTATTTATGTAAGTATAGTTAGTTAATTAGAGCGGTTTCTTTTAAGCCTCAGATCCAGAATGCTGAATACACATTTTTGCTTATTGTACCTCCACTCAGAGCACTTCATGAGTTAGCGGAATGTACCATCAAGTAAACAATGAAAGTGTACTGAGACAATTCACAAAGGTCTTGCTTAGAACACAACTGCCCCACCTATCCTACCACTACATACAATCTAAACAGTACTAGAATTCCTAATTTGGGATCCTGCAAACACTTACTACAAAGAATAAGCATTTCTTAGTGCGAGTACAATTGGGCTCGTCAAAGTAGCGACCACTTAAGGCTTGATGCTCATCTAGTTCTACATCGGTGGCATGCTGTGGATTTCAGTGGAGTTGCTCCTGATTTACACTAGTCTGACTGCAGAATGAGGCCCTTAAATAGCAACTTTAACCCCATGTAAACGTTGATGACCATATGGTATGGTAAGTAAGCAAATTATTTATGCAGCATTAAAATAAGAGCTCTAAGAACGGTTTTGAGAAAATTAAGCTACATGACGTTGTAATACAGAAGTACTGTTTACTGTAATTTTAGTCCTGCAAATGTAATAGGTTTTGGAAAAGATAGTAGTTTTTCCCCGTTTCTGTACCTCAGTTTTGTTTACAGAGTTTAGTCTTTTCAGGACTTTGTTTTTATATATATAAAATCACCTTTAGGAGGAGCTCCCCAAGTTTGAGAACTTCCTACTATCGCCGGTTTAAATGCAAAAAAATTATGTGCAATATACATACACACACCCAGTAGGAGGATTTATCCTTCTATGTGTGTGGAATGGGGACCAGCCCCACTATAGGGCATGCAAGCTCCCTGAACATAAGAACATAAGAATGGCCATACTGGGTCAGACCAAAAGTCCATCTAGCCCAGTATCTGTCTACCGACAGTGGCCAATGCCAGGTGCCCCAGAGGGAGTGAAGCTAACAGGCAATGATCAAGTGATCTCTCTCCTGCCATCCATCTCCATCCTCTGACAAACAGAGGCTAGGAAACAAGTGGCAGTCCCACAGTCTCCTTTTGAGTCTCTGAAATGTCAGTCTGACATTTGCGCAGCCTGCAGCAATGCTGCTCCTCTTCTTCTCCAGCGGGTAGAGGGAGCCTGTAGTCTTGGTCCAACAAACCAGCAAAATCCCAAGAACACAGTCCTTACAACTAACACTTCTGAGCCTTGCGCTGCTCTACAGTTGAGTCCTCCAGTCTGGCTCCCACTCCTCCTATTCACAAACTCCCCTCCCTTCCCTTGAGTTCCCATTACTTTGACTCTTAGAAAGTGACACAGGGTGTGTCCCACCAGGCTGCTTGCCCGCAGTGGAAACTGCCTAATAATTAGCTTCAAATGGCTAATGAGCACAACTAGTGCCCACTACACCAAATTTTTGGATGATTCTGGGCCATCTAGCCGAATCACTTCACCCAGCCCTGGGAAGTCTGTAGGCATACAGACTCCCCAGTCAAAAACAAGAACTGTGTATACCCTCCACATTGTTTCTTCCTTTATTTAGCCCCCTGATCGGTGGGTTACACAGATAATCACTGTATCAATTGTACTGTATACTACTCCTGCTGTAACCAGCAGATACGCTGAAGTTACGAGGCTCACGGAAAGGTTATGTCAGGCTGAGCTTCAAAACCCCAGGCAATATTAGTGACTTCTCATTTCAGATAAGTGCAAAGGACTGTTTACTTACATAAACAAGGACACAATTCATTCACAAAGCTTATCAAAGGGAAATATATTTGCAATTCTGCTTTGAAAAAACGGAAGCTTCCTGGCGGTTCTATTTTGATCACTTTTCAGAATCAGCACGGTGATAGACAATATGCAAGCGGATATCTGCCTAATAGGGACTAGCTTTTTCAAAAGACTTCGTCACCTAGAAGCTCCCGTTGTTCTCAAAGGAACAAGAGAAGTCTAGTGCCAACTGTAGGTGCTAAGCACTTTTGAAAACCTGTTATGTAACAGAATAGCAGAGACATTCACTAATTGTTTTACTATAATTCCTCCTATTAAAATATTTTAAAAAAGAAGAACTACGTAGTGATGTGTGTTTAGCTAGCTGGAATTAGAAAACAGAGAACATTATAAAATTGTCTGGTTTTGAGGGCTTTTGGTTCTAAGATGCTATATCACTACCTTGAGCTAATGCAGCTATAGGGTGTAATAAAGCTCCAATAATTTATCTGCTAGTCGTCCAAGCGTACTGTACAAAGCACCTTCCTAGAGTATGCTATTGGTTGAACTTAGAGCCCAAGGGGAAAGTTGAAAACTTGCTGTGCAGCTCTGATTTCCATAGCAGGAATAAAGGAACAGAAAAACTAATTAATTTTACTCATAAAAAGGAAATTCATGTCAACAGTAAAACAGGAAAAAGGACATTTGTTTAATCTGAGTTCATTTTTCAAAAGGAAAGAAGGCAAGCCTTTGCCCTTAGGACATCTGATACTGAAATAGATAATTATCCTTCTTCTGCGGCACTGCTTTGTTATCATGGGTCAATGAACCATTCATAAATGAAAAATTTCCCTTCACTTACCTCTAGCAAAACTGCTGCTTATATGAAGCTACTTGCCATTTTCTCCTGTTAAAGTTTTTTCCAGTTTCTCCCTCACACAGCTCCTGATTTCCCAGAGCAGTTGTTTGGTCCCCAGCTAGCTTGTGGCGAAGTTCTCTGTAGCGAAATGAGACTCACCAGCACGATGCCTCCTGCTGGTGATCCTGGGAATTAGTTCAACTTCCGCCCGGAGCACTCTCCACAGGCCAGTGGCTCACCTGCCTCAGGTCTCGTGTCCTGCCTGGACCCCGGTGCCCCTTACCCTGGGGTTCTGCCCCTGCAGTACCCCCGCTCTGAGTCCCACCTCCCAGGGGAACCCTCAACCCCCTATCCCCACCTTGCCTCAGTGGCCAGTGCATTCATCATCATGTAGCCTCCACTCCCTGGGACAGACT
Organism: Chelonoidis abingdonii; assembly: GCF_003597395.2. Classification (NCBI taxonomy): domain Eukaryota; kingdom Metazoa; phylum Chordata; order Testudines; family Testudinidae; genus Chelonoidis; species Chelonoidis abingdonii. Next base: position 38,892,281 of record NC_133785.1, on the reverse strand, counting down.
ACAGTCTGTAAACCACTGGCACATCACTGGCAAAGGGGGTTGGAGCAGCTGCCTCTGCCTAACCCCAGGCTGCACCTCTGCAACCTCAGTACCTACTTTGGGCCTTTAACAAGGCCTCAGCCTGGGGAGTTTCCCAGCTCCTCTTGCCTTTCCCCAGCACTGCTCTGCCTCAGGTACCCTGCTCAGCTCCCAGGCAGCCAGGTTCTTCTCTCACCACAGCTAGAGAGAGACTCCTCCAACGTCTGGCCCACAGCCCTCTTATCTAACTGAGCTGGCCATAGCTGTGGCTGCTTTCCCAGTCAGCCTAGCTTCTTTTAACCCCCTTGTTCTCCAGGAGTGGGGCAGCCTCACACATAAAGTGCTGACTAACTATAGTTTCTACAACAATGGAGGTACATGTATTACTTGCCACATGGCTCCATTGTGCAAAAGAAAGGCCCAAACTGGCTCAGGCCAGCTTGTGTTTTTATAACGTGAAGCACAAGTGAAGACAGATGTAATGGGTGGTACGCTGGACTGTGACAGAGGTGACCTGCATTCTATTCTTAGCTCTGCCACTGACTGGCTCTTGGCAAGGCAAGACATTTCATCATTCGTTCTGTTCTTCCCTTTCCCCTCCCACATTTTACCGGGTCTTGTCTACTTAGACTGTATTAGCTCTTTGCAGCAGGGACTGTCTCGTATTAGAGCTGATTGGGATTTTTTTGTGGAACTGTTTTTTCACTGAAAAGATGATTTGCCAGGACAAAATCAGTTCACAAAACAGGTTCAGTTTCAGCGAACCTCCTGACTTGCTTTTTTGGAAAAAAGTTTTAAATAGCTGGGTAGGGCTTGGATGGTTTTTAAATTAAAAGCTTTGGGTTTTTTGAGTCAAAACAACTTTTTATTTTTAGTAAATATAGGGTAAAAAAGTCAAAGTCAAGATTAAAACATTTCAAAATGATTGAAACCAAATACTGATTGATCGAAATTTTTCTCGGTTTGTGAGTTCGCAAATGTTTTTGCAATTTTGACTTTCTGGCCTGCTTAGTGACAGAACAAATTCTGAAAACTCACAAATTTTCACAGTATGGGAAAATGGTTTTCTAGCCAGCTCTATTAAGTGTTTATTCAATGAAGCCCTGAACTCAGCTGGGACATGGAGGTGCTACTACAGTAGAAATTAATATAATAATATAAACTGTGACATTCTATTCAGGGACTTTTCCCCTTCCACTCACCCTTTTCAGTTACTGAGACTTCTTAACAAGCTAAAATACATTTTAACCTCATTTTTGGCTGTGTAAATGATAAATAATTCAAAGACACACTCACAGATTGGAGTGTCTCCACTGAAACTTTCCATCATTTCAAAAATAATTCTGTGATAACTACAAAGAATAATGATGGAAATGGTGAATCAGAGGTAAAAGAACATGAGAATGTAATTAGGACAAGATTATAATTAGGACAAGGTATCAAGCGGAGTGCCCCAAGGGTCTGTCCTGGGGCCGGTTTTGTTCAACATCTTCATTAATGATCTGGATGATGGGATGGATTACACCCTCAGTAAATTCACAGATGACACTAAGCTGCGGGGAGAGGTAGATATGCTGTAGTGTAGGGATAGGGTCCATAGTGACCTAGACAAATTGGAGGATTGGGCCAAAAGAAATCTGATGAGGTTCAACCAGGACAAGTGCAAAGTCCTGCACTTAGGATGGAAGAATCCCATGCACCGCTACAAGCTGGGGACTGACTGGCTAAGCGGCAGTTCTGCAGAAAAACACCCGGGGATTACAGTGGACGAGAAGCTGGATATGAGTCAACAGTGTGCCCTTGTTGCCAAGAAAGCTAACAACATTTTGGGCTGCATTAATAGGAGCACTGCCAGCAGATCGAAGGAAGCGACTATTCCCCTCTGTTCAGTACTGGTGAGGCCACACCTGGAGTATTGCATCCAGTTTTGGGCCCCCCACTATAGAAAGAATGTGGACAAATTGGAGAGAGTCCAATGGAAGGCAACAAAAATGATTAGGGGTCTGGGGTACATGACTTATGAGGATAGGCTGAGGGAACTGGGATTATTTAGTCTGCAGAAGAAAAGAGTGAAGGGGGATTTGATGGTGGCCTTTAACTACCTGAAGGGGGGTTCCAAAGAGGATGAAGCTCAGCTGTTCTCAGCAGTGGCATATAACAGAAGAAGAAGCAATGGTCTCAAGTTGCAGTGGGGGAGGTCTAGGTTGGATATTAGGAAACACTATTTCACTATGAGGCTGGTGAAGCACTAGAATGGGTTACCTAAGGAGGTGGTGGAATCTCCTTCCTTAGAGGTTTTTAAGGCCCAGCTTGACAAAGCCCTGGTTGGGATGATTTAGTTGGTGTTGGTCCTGCTTTGAGCAGGGGGTTGGACTAGATGACCTCCTGAGGTCCCTTCCAACCCTGATATTCTATGATTGAAGTATGTATATATAAAAAGGCAAATGCCAAAATGAATCCATTATGAGATGTCGCCATTAAAAAAAACCCACAACTTTACGTAAGAGTAGGACAGTTTAAAACTATCTTTTGCTCAAATTCTTATCTGGGCAAACCTATTTCCCTCGAGTTTCCCCTGGAGTTTAAAATTAGATAAAGTATTCCTCACTTCCTGTTGTAATCCATTGCATAGAATTGCTGTCTGCTGTTAAAAAGCTTCACCCCAGTGTCGTTCAATGATGGGTGAAGTGACTATCTCCTAAATAGTGAAGGACTGTAAAGAGCATTGGGATCCTTTTGGATCAAATAAGCTTAAATCATCCTTCAATTATCATAGTGTCTAAGCACATTCTTCAGACATATTTTTAAATCCTGCAGAGTTGTTCATGCATCCCTCTGCAAAAGAATGTGGATTCATTTTAAATTTACTAGATAAGGCAACTTCACATAAAAGAAGAAAGGTGCATTGCACCTCTCAGAAATGTAACAAGACACCATTTACATTTTTGTAGTGATTGTTCTACTGTAGAACATGTTTGAACTCTCATATTTCCATTTTCTAAGCACCGGAATCAATAATTTCATGATTTCTTTATTCATTGTAAATTGCCATTGAATAAGTAATGTTGTATTTTTAAGCTTTGATGTGCGCAGCTACATATTTCCTTCAAATTCTTCTGAGTCAGTCCATGCCATTAAAGTAGAATACATGCAATTTAATAAGCTAACTTCTTTGTTCTAAGGAGTAAGCCAGCTTGTTAGACTTTATTGTAACTTACAACGGTATGGTCCTCCATGTAAATCCGGTAGAGGTCTCTCAAAGGCCATTTCTTCTCTCTAACACATGTGGCTATATTGTATGTGCTTGTATTGATTTAGTAAATAAAATGGGAATCGCTACACTTTCCAGAAACTACAAACACCCCCCCTTTTATTACTCTACTGGTCTCCAGTTCTATGCCATAGGAGTGGAGCGGTAGTGAAGCAGACCCAGTATTCACAAACTAATGTCACTGAGAAGCATTTCCTTCAAAGTGAACATTTGCCAGAAGACGTCCCATGCTCACATAACTTTGTTTTGAAAGGCTTTTGAAATGCTGCTTATTGATCAATCGATTGCAAACCAGCACAGCCATGCATAGAGTGGTTAAGGCCCTGGACTGAAACTCAGGAGATCTGGGTGCAGTTCCCAGCTCTCCCAGACAGACTCCCTGCATTACTTTTCTCTTTTAAGATGCGGAACATTGGCATTTAACAGTTACATCATTTTTCTTTAAAACCCTATATAAGACAGCAACGACAGCCTCCTGTGTAAGCCAGCTCCTGTCTGTTCTGCCCAGGACAGTACAGAACCCCATCTTCCAACATCAAGGGTAGCCTTTGGTCTCTGCAACTATACTCTCACCCTTAGACAAGGATAGCTATCCCACAACCTCCCTTCAGATCCTGGCTAAGTCACTTCACTCATCGGTGCCTCATATCCAGTCTGATATATCCTTCCTTTCTCCCACTGATGGTTTATTTAGCTTTTAAGCTATTTGTAGCAAGGGCTATCTCTCAGCACGTGTACTGAGCAGACCTGGCACAATGGGACACTAATATTGCTTGGGGAATGCAGGCACTGCTGTAACGCCAAATATAACAAGTGATACATACGAATTTGATTCTATTTTGCCATGTGTGAGTGTAAATCCCCAACATGTGCATGGATATTTGGGAACATGCATGCAGAGTACAGTGATCACTATTAAAAACAGATCATGGTGTGATAGACCCAGGCCAGTTGGGAACAGCAGAGTAGTAGAAGGCAGATATCCTGGCCACTGGATAAGCAGTTTTCTGTTCCCTGGCTGACCAGAGCAGGGGCTGCTCCAGGCTAATGAGAACACCTGACTCCAATTAACGTGCTAAGAGTCAGGTGAGACTGTTAAGCACCTGACTCTAATTAAGACCCCTCTGATGTTATAAAAGGGCTCACTCCAGTCAGGCCAGAGGGAGCCAGAGGAGAGGAAGTGGGAGCAAGAGGCATGCAAGAAGCTGAGAGTGAGTAGGCATACTGCTGGAGGACTGAGAAGTACAAGTGTTATCAGACATCAGTAGGAAGGTCGTGTGATGAGGTTAAAAAAGGTGTTGGGAGGGCGCCATGGGGAAATAGCCCAGGGAGTTGTAGCTGTTGCACAGCTGTACCAAGAGGCACTCTAGACAGCTGCAGTTCACAGGGCCAGTGCCATAACAAGGGCGAGGTGAGTGAAGCACTTGCCTCAGGCGTGCAAAGCGGAGGGGTGCAGCTCCACCACGATCGGCGGTGCTCCGGCAGCAGCTCTATTGTTGTCGCTTCTTCAGCAGCAATTCAGCAGCGGGTCCCTGAGTCCCTCTTGGAGGGAAGGACCTGCCACCGCCGCTTCATTCATTATTCAGCGGCAATAATGTCTGAGAGGGACTCAGGGACCCACTGCCAAATTGCTGCCACTGCTTCATTCATTATTCGGCGGCAATAATGTCTGAGAGGGACTCAGGGACCCAATGCCGAATTGCTGCCGCCACTTCATTCATTCTTCGGCAGCGGTCCCTGAGTCCCTCTCAGACAGTATTTCCTCCAAATAATGAATGAAATGGTGGTGGCAGGTCCCGCTGCCAAATTGTCACTGAAGAGCCTGGAGCCTGCCCTCGCCTTCGGTGCAAGAATTCCTTGTTATGGCTCTGCACAGGGCCCTGGGCTGGAACCCAGCCCATCTCCTGATCAAACCTCCCATCTCCTGATCAAACACAGGAGGAATTGAACTGGACTGTGGCTTCTACCAGAGGGGAAGGTCTCTGGGCTGTTTCCTGCCCCACAGAGTGAATCTGTGAGGCAAGCAAATCTGCCAATAAGCGCAGGACCCACCAAGGTAGAGGAGGAACTTTGTCACAATGGTTATTTCCTGTTTTGTTCTGTAGGGGGGAAATCTAATCTCAGCTACCACTGATCTGTAACTGTTGATAGATAAATCAGACATTTAGATGTTGACAATTACAGGTGGAAGTTTTCACTCTACAAGTGTGCATGAAATTTTGGGCTGGAAATCAGAGCCAGTCACACTTTTAATTCTCTTCATTTGACATTGGAATTTGAAGCCCAAATTATTAGAATTGCACATCTGGGGCTTACTGCAAACTCTAGTGAAGTCAATGGGGCATGGGCTTTGGATCAGACCCTCGGTTTCCTGATGTACTCAGTGAAAATTCCTACACAAATGACTAGCTTGACATCTAAACTGTCCATTAAGCATGCAAAAGTGCAGGCATTTCTGTATGTGCTGCTGTAAAAATATGTGCTGATATATAATTTTAATGAGAAAATGTTAGAATATTCTCTGATAAAATCAAAGGGGTGAAAATCCCACTTCTGAAAAACTTTAGACTTGGAATGGGCTATTTATTTGTGTTATACAGCACATTCTGCATTTTGGTGTCTGTTCTGTTTTTTCAATCTGAGCTTCAACCAAAGCTTTATAAAGACAAAAATGAAATATTTTCTAGGTAGTGACATCCAGACAGTAAGGAACATGTATCTCTAACGAGGGGGCAATGCACTAACAATTTAGTTCTACAAATTACTTGATGTTTAAAAGAAGAAGAGACCCCACAGCTTTTTGGTCTTTTACAAATGAAACGGAAACATTACTTGCCTTTGTACAATACCTGCAGTGTAGCTCTTTTAAATCACCTGTGTTTGATTGATACCATCTCTATTAATATTGCCTTAATAGTTTGCTTCCAAAAGCTTCATTTTGATGGAGAAGAAAAATCAGGTACCTACACAGACTGAATACTCTGATATTTCTTCATGTATTTCATGAGCCTTTGTTAACATCTTACAAGAGAGTGTTTGTTAATTTGCACTCCTGTCTCTGATGATCCCTTACGGCTGAATGTATATCACCCATTTACAAAATGACTCTCAGCAAGAAATCTCTTGTCTTTGAGATTAAGGCCTGGCTCATCTTACGTCTTATAGCTCCTTATTGTTGTATGAATAGCAGGATTAATACTTCATTCCGCACATGCAGATTGCACAACCCTTTATGATACTAGCTGCAGGTATGGCTACAATATCTTTCTAATGGGAGGAAATACACAAGAGATATGCAGAGATGAGCCCCAGTGGGTGTGAGACTTTCAACTTCGTACTAGTGGGTTTGACCCTACCTGGGGAGTGAATGAGGTCTGTTAGCATGGCTGGCTGAAGGCAGAACTGCGAGTTACATGGTGATGTAGTGAATCCGTTTATTTTATAAGTCAGTATGAAAATAAAATAATCTTTCAGACCACGTATGTGACGTCTGATGAGAATGAACACGTAGCACGGACAAGAAACTAGTCTTTTCTTCAAGTGCTATACTGTATGATCTTGGATTGTGTGGTTTAGAGCACATGGAATCTAGTGAGCTTTCAAGAATTAGAAGTACCCAACATCTTATTCTTGGAATTCAGCTGGAGCACTGTGGCTAGGGGCAGACCATTTCTCCTGGCTTGTAAACATGACTTCTCCTAAAACCTTTATCCTAATAAAAAAGAATCCCAGATCTCAAAGAAAGTGGGAGAATGCAGAGCTAACAAACCAATACTGTCAGAAAACAACTGCTGGTCATTTATGTTTTCTCCACCCCTGCATAGGTCCCCACTCTTGCTGGTGCTCTGCACTGGGGTGGATTTCATTCAGTAAAGACAGATGCAGATTTGCAGAGGCTGCTGGAAAAAAGAGTGAAGATCTAGGCAGGAATATATAGTGCTAGAGGAATATTCTTTGGGGGTGGTGGGATGGCTTGTATGCCTGGATTTTCAATGCATGTAGGAAAAACTGGAGTTAGGTTATTTAGAAAACAATTTTTAAAGCTTATTAATTTGTGGGAAAATATATCTGAGAACTGTAAAATTTATATCCTGGCATGCCAACAGAAATGACTCGTAATAGAAACTGAAAAATTGCTTCAGATTATTCAGCCACACACAATGTATGTTTCTGTACCTAATCTACTCTGCCACTTCTTGGTGTTCATAAAAAAATCATTAAAGATAAATCAAATTATCTGAACATCGTCCATCTTGATAAGGCAGCTTTGTACATGTTTACATGAATACAGAGGGCCAGACTTAAGCAGTAAAACTGAGAATTAGCAGTTGCAGTGGAACAAAAGGAAATCAATATAAATCTGACAGATCAGTGTGCACTGCTATAATAAGAACAAAGCTTTAAACCTAAATGGCTGCTTTTGACAGCTGTTGTTCAATCTATTATTTACTATAACCAATCTTCTAACCCCATTGAAGCTGCTTAAAATAATTCTTAATGCCACTGCAACACCTCCAAAACATGGACAACAATTTTTTTTGTTTTTGTTTTGTTTTGTTTTTGCTGAAAACTCCACGTATTTGATTTAAATATAGAAGTTGTACAATCTGAATCATAGTAGATGGCGTCAAAATAATCTGTTACTCACAACATAGTGATTCCAGTGACTGGAAATGGAAATATAATGCTGGAAAAGCTAGATGCTCTACCGTCATCTTTTCCTCATTTCCACTCATGCCTTCCTTCCTCTAATACACTAGGTAAATGGCTTCAGACTATGCGGACCATGTCAATAAGAGCCTGACTTGCCCACCCTTGCTCATGGTGAGCAGTACTTCATTTCAGGAGTGGCTCATTAGACTAGATAGTCACTTCAGGTGCAGCCCTAAGCAGTGGCAAGGACATAAGATGCACCAACCCAGGGTGCACTGTGCCTCAGAGACACATTTCTGTCCCACAAGTCTTCTCCTGCTCCAGGGTGTAGTAATTTACTGCAAGCTTAACCCAGCAGTGCTAAAAATATGATTTTGACAGCTATATAGTACCTTGTATCCTTGAGGGACCCAAAGCTACATCTCTCTATATACACATGTACTCTCTATGCATAGCTCTGCGTACATACAAACTACATACATTTGCTATGACTGAAACGCAGCCATCTCTGGGGTAGAAAGTAGAAACCAACAAGTATGTAGGATACAAGTGTGGGAGGGGATATCTTGAATAGAACACGGGGGTATGAAGAGTACCATAGGATCTAACATGTCTACGCAGAGCAGCCAGCAGCTCTGTCTTAATGTCTCATCCAAACGACCTGCACCACAGGAAACTGCACTGAATTCAGTTTATTAGCTATGCCCTGGTGATACCTGCACATGACATTGAGGGACTCATTTCAAACCTGGGGCTTGGGCTCACCATTCAGCCCCTCCAGCTGGAAATTCCAATCACTTGTCAGCAAAGGTTTCAGAATACAGTTTTCATTACATTTCGAGGGAATTGCTGTATAGAGAACTGGGTTAATCCACTCTATTTTTGTATTGTCTCCTACATTTCAGAAAGTGTAACAATTAATTATGAAATATTAGGGCAGTGAAAAATATATTTTCTTCAGATTTACTGGATACCAGATTTCAGGCATTAAACTTAATTGGATGCCAGTTTTAGCTTGATAGTAACAAATCATGTCATTTGTGGGAAAGACAGTTCCATAAGCCAGTATATAGACAACCAGTGTTGTCTACCTTCTATGTGGCATTTGATCTTTCTCCACAGCTCTGACCCTATGATGGAAAAACCTCTGGGTAAATCAGTCTATATAGATCAGCCTGGGCAACTTGCCCGAACTCTGCAGAAGTAGGTGGCTTTGAAAACATAGGGTTTCATAGCTTTGTTTTAGTTTTTTTAAGGGGTCTTCCTCATTAGACAATTTAGTTCCTCCCTCCTGCTTTGTCTTCTCCGGAGTTCAGGTTTTAGAGGAGACTCTGCTGGATCTGTGATTGAGGCTGGTTCACCCAGTTCCCGCTAGTGACAGGAATGAGTGGGAGCTCCACCAAGAGGAGGACATTCAGGGCTCTGACGGGTGGTTTGTGAAGCACCATAATAGATAGCTATCCTTTTTATGTGCAGTTTGTTAACTCTGCAATACTGAACAGTTAGTAACTCTGAGGACAGCAAGCATCTAACCATCTGTATTTTCCTTTGGTGTCAGACCAGTGGAGCAGCAGCCTGAGGAATATCATACAAGCTCAATTATCAGAGTATCACAGTAAGTTTGGATAATCACGGTTTCAGATGATGATGGTAATTTTGAAAGTAATTGGTAGATAATGAGGGACATGATCCTGTTTAGATAACAGGAAGTTTCAGAAAACAGAGGTGGGATAAATGAGGTTGTACTATAGTGAGTGCATTTGTTCACAGGTATTAAACTAGGGAAGGACTTTCAGAAGTGTTTAATGGAGTAAGGCACCCAACTCCCCTTAATTTTGCAATGGCAGCTGAGCACCATAGGTGTCTGAAAATCCTCCTGCTAAAACCTTGGGGAATGATCCAACTGCTATGAAAGATTGTTAGCTAAAAGGAGCACATGGTGAACCCACTATAGGCACTATACCCACTGATGTCATTCCACTGACCCCACGAACTCTTGCAATTGCAAATTCCAGTGACACAGACATTGGCCCAGTGTTTACTGTATGGGCTAATATACTGTTCTAATGCTCAACACAGCTTGAAAACAGGGACACGTAGCTGAAACAAATGATCCACAAGAAAAAAAGCAAAGGAGTTCACTGTCATTTTTCCAGACGCTGTTTCTTCTCTCCCTCTTATGAGAATCTTTAGAAAACAAGCTTAACACCTTTCATTTTAGCATTAAAATGGCAGAGGAGATCGAAAGTAGTTGTCCATGGTGCTGAAAGGCTAGAGACTGAGCCCCAAGACGCAGGAGAGATGGAAGGCAGCCCTTACCCAGTCTATAGCTGTAGGGGCAGAAATGGGAAGTAAGTGAAATGTAATTTGGGACTGATAGAGATACTTGAGGATCATGAGGAAAGGAGCAAATTCTGCAGCCTATGTACCTGGAGATTAAGATAACTACTTAGACAATCTAGTGAATCAGCTTTCACTTCACTGCAGAACGGGGGGTGCGAGGGGGATGAGAAGTGCTGAAGATTCCACATGGTGGAGTTCAGAAACGTGCTACCATGCCAATAAGCTAAATTATTTAAAGCCATTCTACTGTGAATATCTTATTTTGACAATATATTTCATACCCAATTTAACATAAAACCTTGATATTTAAGACAATGTTCAGGACGTAACTCCACATATGATATAGTGTAGGGCTCCCAGAGATACATTTTCATGTACCTGCCAGAGGTAACCAAGACATAACTAAACATAAGTCCCATTTAAGAATCAGAGAATTGCATGATTAGTGAGGAACATGTTTCTAATGCCTTGCAGACTGCATTTAATCACATTCCCTGTATTAATATAAAATAAAACCCAAACACAGATGCTAAAATAATATTGACTATTTGTCCAAGTCTTTGAAAACTGTTGAGAAGGGGGAAATCAGAATTCAGGTCTCACTTTTTCTTTTATATAGCTCATAAGCCATTTAGGGTATGGACAATGGGGTTCTGATCCCTGTTTGAGCTTGTTAGGCATTACCCTATTATTATTGTTAATTCTCAACTCTTCTTATTGTGCCAAGGCATTTCAGCATGTATAGTACATAAATCCATAAACTCTAAGACTCCTGCAATACTCTGGCGTAAGAGGATGAAGCAAAGACAAGCTGCAGTTAAACTCTGAGTAACTTTATTTGTATGTGTGTCATCTGAAATTATTATTTTACCATGATTTTCTGTTTTATTATTTCCTTTTTGTGGCTTTGGAACAAAGACAGTATCAAGACTTTCTCAGACACAGTCACTGAAATGATAATGGCCTTTCCACTGAAATCAACAGAGACCTAATCTGTAAATCAAGTTAGACTAGCAGGGCTGAGGAGGAACCAGTGCTCTTCATCATGTCATTACATAGGCCTATCTGCCATTTCTTGTGGGTTACTAAAAGAAGACGCTGTGCAGGACTCTTTACATAATATGGGAGTTTCTAATGCACAGATTACTGGTTTAATGGGGTTTTATCCTGTCATCATGTGCCAGGGGATCCCTTAAGCCCTGCTTTCCTGACATGATGTATTATGATGGCTCTTTTCTATTATCACAGTCTGTCATTTAAATGGGGATTTGCATATTAAGAGCCAGATTGTGCCCAGCCCCCCGCATGGCAGTGCAAATGGAAGGGGAGGGAAGGAGGTTTCTTCTTTCCTCTTTCCTTTGGGTACCACCATGCAGAGGCCAACCACAAGGAGAGCCCTCGCTTCCAAGAAAGTCAGCCCCAACCTGTGCACAGCAACAGCATCGCTGTGCCCTTTTAAACCTAATTTGAGGCCCCTAGAGTATTATTTCAAAACATAAGGGGGAGTTAAGAGGTGAACTGTTGGCTTTCTGCACAGGGAGTAATTTCATCCAGGAAGCCTTGTGTCACTACTAACTTCTAATGAACGAAGGGGACAGGACTTTGGTCCTGCCCCACTGCCCTGTGCAGAGGCTAGTCCTACCAGTTGGGGGCAGACAGAAGTTGAAGCTGCCCCTCCTCTTTAGGGGCAGACCCAGTGATTTCCCTACACCCCCCTCGGGGGGGGTGTACATCCCCCCTGAATTTCCCCAACACCCACCTCAGTTTTGTGAGCTAGTTACATACCAATTTAGTGACTGTTTGGAAATCTGAATTTAAACTGAAACATTAATACACACTTTAAAAGCTTATACAGTGTATGATAAAATATGTGTA